>NW_026262591.1:0-144921 GCF_021869535.1 Mytilus californianus
AAACACAAATATCAGGAACATAAAAAGCTGTCAGATAGAAAGTCAGCATGGCTCTTAGGCATAAAATGGAAACTGCTTTAAAATGCTTATTTTAGCCGTATAATGCCAAAATGGGACATTTAAACAGAATTTCTGTCAAACAAAGATGTAAATGCTTTACTTTTATTGAGTTTGACAAATTGAAACCAGCAAACCATTCAGGAAAGTTGCCAAAGTACAGAATCTACATTTACGGAATTCATCTCTTAGGCCCGAGAACACAGTTATTTCGTAGTGCATTTCTTTTAGATAATAAATTCAAATTAAAAAAATCGCACCTGCTCTATCTTAAAAAGATTTTTACAGTGTAGTGTACTACTATTGATACAAATAATATCAAAATTATAGAAACTTCTACCAGCTCTAACTCAAAATATTGACAATTCTGTGTTAAGGGGGGCTAAAATTCAGTTTGACAGCTTCAGACATTCTAATTTTTGACCTTTTTTAACTGGACCAAATCACTACTTAACATAAAGATTCAGCACCCAAATTTTTTTAACATGTAATTTCATCCCCTTACTTAATATTTCATGCATAAAATATCAAGAAATAAATTGGGAAAGTGTATCAAAAAAAAATGCAAGTTATACACTGTTCACACTAGGGACTATATTCGTAGACAACGAAAACCAAAAGACGATAACTGTGTCCTTGGACCTAATAGGATAGAAAGACTTGACCAATTTTAATAAAACTTTGCATGACCTAAGCTTAGGCAATTATAAGATAGTTGGCCAAGTTTCATGGCCCATAGGATATATATTATAGAAACTAGGGCCATTTTAATATTGAAATTTGGATGTTTATTTTTGACGTTTAAATCAAATATTTTCAACTTTCAAGATTTTGGCCTAAAAAATTTAAATATTGCAAAAATTTGCTTTTTAAATACTCTTGAATTTAGTATAATAAGTATTAAAAGCAGCGGAACACTCATTTGATTTATCAGATTTATTACAGTTATTCAAAAGTCAAATTTATATGAGCCTGTGCCTGAAAATAGAGATTTTCGAATTAAGGGAAGCCTTACATAAACATGCATTTTTTTCAACCAATTTGAAGTTTTTGAAGTTTTTTAACCATACATTATTCTCTCATATATATTAAATGTACTTTAAATGTAAAGAAAAGTTACAAAAAGCATACCACATGAGTATAAAGTGGTCTTAGGCCATGTAAGACTGAAAATTATTTAGAGTCGATTTAGGCCGTAGTCCATATTTACATATAAAAATGCACACAGAGGCTATAAGAAATTGAAATTTGTTACTTTTTGCTCATTTCTATGCTAAGATGTCATGATACAAGAAGTCTAATTGCAAAAGGACTCTTGAATTCAACTTTTTTTTGCAGACAGTATGGTCTGATGACCAGTTTTTCACTTTTCAATGGAAAACTTGCATGTAGTTTTAGTCTCATTTGGCATATATTTGAACCACTTACTATCCCAAAGAAGAAAATTATGGTAGCATATGAAATGAATAGGGTGTACTGATCATTGTAAAGTGTTTTTTTTTTTACAGATTTAGTGAAATATTTGTGATGGACTACAGATTTTATGTACAAAGCTCTTCACATTTCACATACATCAAACAGGCCGTTTAACCAGGGACATAAATACAAATATTCTGCACATTTTTTCTGTGATAATCTACTTTTCTCTAGATTCCAAGTTCACAAATGGTTAATTAAATTTGATTTAAGCATAGAAACACAAATATCAGGAACATAAAAAGCTGTCAGATAGAAAGTCAGCATGGCTCTTAGGCATAAAATGGAAACTGCTTTAAAATGCTTATTTTAGCCGTATAATGCCAAAATGGGACATTTAAACAGAATTTCTGTCAAACAAAGATGTAAATGCTTTACTTTTATTGAGTTTGACAAATTGAAACCAGCAAACCATTCAGGAAAGTTGCCAAAGTACAGAATCTACATTTACGGAATTCATCTCTTAGGCCCGAGAACACAGTTATTTCGTAGTGCATTTCTTTTAGATAATAAATTCAAATTAAAAAAATCGCACCTGCTCTATCTTAAAAAGATTTTTACAGTGTAGTGTACTACTATTGATACAAATAATATCAAAATTATAGAAACTTCTACCAGCTCTAACTCAAAATATTGACAATTCTGTGTTAAGGGGGGGCTAAAATTCAGTTTGACAGCTTCAGACATTCTAATTTTTGACCTTTTTTAACTGGACCAAATCACTACTTAACATGAAGATTCAGCACCCAAATTTTTTTAACATGTAATTTCATCCCCTTACTTAATATTTCATGCATAAAATATCAAGAAATAAATTGGGAAAGTGTATCAAAAAAAAATGCAAGTTATACACTGTTCACACTAGGGACTATATTCGTAGACAACGAAAACCAAAGGACGATAACTGTGTCCTTGGACCTAATAGGATAGAAAGACTTGACCAATTTTAATAAAACTTTGCATGACCTAAGCTTAGGCAATTATAAGATAGTTGGCCAAGTTTCATGGCCATAGGATATATATTATAGAAACTAGGGCCATTTTAATATTGAAATTTGGATGTTTATTTTTGACGTTTAAATCAAATATTTTCAACTTTCAAGATTTTGGCCTAAAAAATTTAAATATTGCAAAAATTTGCTTTTTAAATACTCTTGAATTTAGTATAATAAGTATTAAAAGCAGCGGAACACTCATTTGATTTATCAGATTTATTACAGTTATTCAAAAGTCAAATTTATATGAGCCTGTGCCTGAAAATAGAGATTTTCGAATTAAGGGAAGCCTTACATAAACATGCATTTTTTTCAACCAATTTGAAGTTTTTGAAGTTTTTTAACCATACATTATTCTCTCATATATATTAAATGTACTTTAAATGTAAAGAAAAGTTACAAAAAGCATACCACATGAGTATAAAGTGGTCTTAGGCCATGTAAGACTGAAAATTATTTAGAGTCGATTTAGGCCGTAGTCCATATTTACATATAAAAATGCACACAGAGGCTATAAGAAATTGAAATTTGTTACTTTTTGCTCATTTCTATGCTAAGATGTCATGATACAAGAAGTCTAATTGCAAAAGGACTCTTGAATTCAACTTTTTTTTGCAGACAGTATGGTCTGATGACCAGTTTTTCACTTTTCAATGGAAAACTTGCATGTAGTTTTAGTCTCATTTGGCATATATTTGAACCACTTACTATCCCAAAGAAGAAAATTATGGTAGCATATGAAATGAATAGGGTGTACTGATCATTGTAAAGTGTTTTTTTTTTTACAGATTTAGTGAAATATTTGTGATGGACTACAGATTTTATGTACAAAGCTCTTCACATTTCACATACATCAAACAGGCCGTTTAACCAGGGACATAAATACAAATATTCTGCACATTTTTTCTGTGATAATCTACTTTTCTCTAGATTCCAAGTTCACAAATGGTTAATTAAATTTGATTTAAGCATAGAAACACAAATATCAGGAACATAAAAAGCTGTCAGATAGAAAGTCAGCATGGCTCTTAGGCATAAAATGGAAACTGCTTTAAAATGCTTATTTTAGCCGTATAATGCCAAAATGGGACATTTAAACAGAATTTCTGTCAAACAAAGATGTAAATGCTTTACTTTTATTGAGTTTGACAAATTGAAACCAGCAAACCATTCAGGAAAGTTGCCAAAGTACAGAATCTACATTTACGGAATTCATCTCTTAGGCCCGAGAACACAGTTATTTCGTAGTGCATTTCTTTTAGATAATAAATTCAAATTAAAAAAATCGCACCTGCTCTATCTTAAAAAGATTTTTACAGTGTAGTGTACTACTATTGATACAAATAATATCAAAATTATAGAAACTTCTACCAGCTCTAACTCAAAATATTGACAATTCTGTGTTAAGGGGGGGCTAAAATTCAGTTTGACAGCTTCAGACATTCTAATTTTTGACCTTTTTTAACTGGACCAAATCACTACTTAACATAAAGATTCAGCACCCAAATGTTTTTAACATGTAATTTCATCCCCTTACTTAATATTTCATGCATAAAATATCAAGAAATAAATTGGGAAAGTGTATCAAAAAAAAATGCAAGTTATACACTGTTCACACTAGGGACTATATTCGTAGACAACGAAAACCAAAGGACGATAACTGTGTCCTTGGACCTAATAGGATAGAAAGACTTGACCAATTTTAATAAAACTTTGCATGACCTAAGCTTAGGCAATTATAAGATAGTTGGCCAAGTTTCATGGCCATAGGATATATATTATAGAAACTAGGGCCATTTTAATATTGAAATTTGGATGTTTATTTTTGACGTTTAAATCAAATATTTTCAACTTTCAAGATTTTGGCCTAAAAAATTTAAATATTGCAAAAATTTGCTTTTTAAATACTCTTGAATTTAGTATAATAAGTATTAAAAGCAGCGGAACACTCATTTGATTTATCAGATTTATTACAGTTATTCAAAAGTCAAATTTATATGAGCCTGTGCCTGAAAATAGAGATTTTCGAATTAAGGGAAGCCTTACATAAACATGCATTTTTTTCAACCAATTTGAAGTTTTTGAAGTTTTTTAACCATACATTATTCTCTCATATATATTAAATGTACTTTAAATGTAAAGAAAAGTTACAAAAAGCATACCACATGAGTATAAAGTGGTCTTAGGCCATGTAAGACTGAAAATTATTTAGAGTCGATTTAGGCCGTAGTCCATATTTACATATAAAAATGCACACAGAGGCTATAAGAAATTGAAATTTGTTACTTTTTGCTCATTTCTATGCTAAGATGTCATGATACAAGAAGTCTAATTGCAAAAGGACTCTTGAATTCAACTTTTTTTTGCAGACAGTATGGTCTGATGACCAGTTTTTCACTTTTCAATGGAAAACTTGCATGTAGTTTTAGTCTCATTTGGCATATATTTGAACCACTTACTATCCCAAAGAAGAAAATTATGGTAGCATATGAAATGAATAGGGTGTACTGATCATTGTAAAGTGTTTTTTTTTTTACAGATTTAGTGAAATATTTGTGATGGACTACAGATTTTATGTACAAAGCTCTTCACATTTCACATACATCAAACAGGCCGTTTAACCAGGGACATAAATACAAATATTCTGCACATTTTTTCTGTGATAATCTACTTTTCTCTAGATTCCAAGTTCACAAATGGTTAATTAAATTTGATTTAAGCATAGAAACACAAATATCAGGAACATAAAAAGCTGTCAGATAGAAAGTCAGCATGGCTCTTAGGCATAAAATGGAAACTGCTTTAAAATGCTTATTTTAGCCGTATAATGCCAAAATGGGACATTTAAACAGAATTTCTGTCAAACAAAGATGTAAATGCTTTACTTTTATTGAGTTTGACAAATTGAAACCAGCAAACCATTCAGGAAAGTTGCCAAAGTACAGAATCTACATTTACGGAATTCATCTCTTAGGCCCGAGAACACAGTTATTTCGTAGTGCATTTCTTTTAGATAATAAATTCAAATTAAAAAAATCGCACCTGCTCTATCTTAAAAAGATTTTTACAGTGTAGTGTACTACTATTGATACAAATAATATCAAAATTATAGAAACTTCTACCAGCTCTAACTCAAAATATTGACAATTCTGTGTTAAGGGGGGCTAAAATTCAGTTTGACAGCTTCAGACATTCTAATTTTTGACCTTTTTTAACTGGACCAAATCACTACTTAACATAAAGATTCAGCACCCAAATTTTTTTAACATGTAATTTCATCCCCTTACTTAATATTTCATGCATAAAATATCAAGAAATAAATTGGGAAAGTGTATCAAAAAAAAATGCAAGTTATACACTGTTCACACTAGGGACTATATTCGTAGACAACGAAAACCAAAGGACGATAACTGTGTCCTTGGACCTAATAGGATAGAAAGACTTGACCAATTTTAATAAAACTTTGCATGACCTAAGCTTAGGCAATTATAAGATAGTTGGCCAAGTTTCATGGCCATAGGATATATATTATAGAAACTAGGGCCATTTTAATATTGAAATTTGGATGTTTATTTTTGACGTTTAAATCAAATATTTTCAACTTTCAAGATTTTGGCCTAAAAAATTTAAATATTGCAAAAATTTGCTTTTTAAATACTCTTGAATTTAGTATAATAAGTATTAAAAGCAGCGGAACACTCATTTGATTTATCAGATTTATTACAGTTATTCAAAAGTCAAATTTATATGAGCCTGTGCCTGAAAATAGAGATTTTCGAATTAAGGGAAGCCTTACATAAACATGCATTTTTTTCAACCAATTTGAAGTTTTTGAAGTTTTTTAACCATACATTATTCTCTCATATATATTAAATGTACTTTAAATGTAAAGAAAAGTTACAAAAAGCATACCACATGAGTATAAAGTGGTCTTAGGCCATGTAAGACTGAAAATTATTTAGAGTCGATTTAGGCCGTAGTCCATATTTACATATAAAAATGCACACAGAGGCTATAAGAAATTGAAATTTGTTACTTTTTGCTCATTTCTATGCTAAGATGTCATGATACAAGAAGTCTAATTGCAAAAGGACTCTTGAATTCAACTTTTTTTTGCAGACAGTATGGTCTGATGACCAGTTTTTCACTTTTCAATGGAAAACTTGCATGTAGTTTTAGTCTCATTTGGCATATATTTGAACCACTTACTATCCCAAAGAAGAAAATTATGGTAGCATATGAAATGAATAGGGTGTACTGATCATTGTAAAGTGTTTTTTTTTTTTACAGATTTAGTGAAATATTTGTGATGGACTACAGATTTTATGTACAAAGCTCTTCACATTTCACATACATCAAACAGGCCGTTTAACCAGGGACATAAATACAAATATTCTGCACATTTTTTCTGTGATAATCTACTTTTCTCTAGATTCCAAGTTCACAAATGGTTAATTAAATTTGATTTAAGCATAGAAACACAAATATCAGGAACATAAAAAGCTGTCAGATAGAAAGTCAGCATGGCTCTTAGGCATAAAATGGAAACTGCTTTAAAATGCTTATTTTAGCCGTATAATGCCAAAATGGGACATTTAAACAGAATTTCTGTCAAACAAAGATGTAAATGCTTTACTTTTATTGAGTTTGACAAATTGAAACCAGCAAACCATTCAGGAAAGTTGCCAAAGTACAGAATCTACATTTACGGAATTCATCTCTTAGGCCCGAGAACACAGTTATTCCGTAGTGCATTTCTTTTAGATAATAAATTCAAATTAAAAAAATCGCACCTGCTCTATCTTAAAAAGATTTTTACAGTGTAGTGTACTACTATTGATACAAATAATATCAAAATTATAGAAACTTCTACCAGCTCTAACTCAAAATATTGACAATTCTGTGTTAAGGGGGGCTAAAATTCAGTTTGACAGCTTCAGACATTCTAATTTTTGACCTTTTTTAACTGGACCAAATCACTACTTAACATAAAGATTCAGCACCCAAATTTTTTTAACATGTAATTTCATCCCCTTACTTAATATTTCATGCATAAAATATCAAGAAATAAATTGGGAAAGTGTATCAAAAAAAAATGCAAGTTATACACTGTTCACACTAGGGACTATATTCGTAGACAACGAAAACCAAAGGACGATAACTGTGTCCTTGGACCTAATAGGATAGAAAGACTTGACCAATTTTAATAAAACTTTGCATGACCTAAGCTTAGGCAATTATAAGATAGTTGGCCAAGTTTCATGGCCATAGGATATATATTATAGAAACTAGGGCCATTTTAATATTGAAATTTGGATGTTTATTTTTGACGTTTAAATAAAATATTTTCAACTTTCAAGATTTTGGCCTAAAAAATTTAAATATTGCAAAAATTTGCTTTTTAAATACTCTTGAATTTAGTATAATAAGTATTAAAAGCAGCGGAACACTCATTTGATTTATCAGATTTATTACAGTTATTCAAAAGTCAAATTTATATGAGCCTGTGCCTGAAAATAGAGATTTTCGAATTAAGGGAAGCCTTACATAAACATGCATTTTTTTCAACCAATTTGAAGTTTTTGAAGTTTTTTAACCATACATTATTCTCTCATATATATTAAATGTACTTTAAATGTAAAGAAAAGTTACAAAAAGCATACCACATGAGTATAAAGTGGTCTTAGGCCATGTAAGACTGAAAATTATTTAGAGTCGATTTAGGCCGTAGTCCATATTTACATATAAAAATGCACACAGAGGCTATAAGAAATTGAAATTTGTTACTTTTTGCTCATTTCTATGCTAAGATGTCATGATACAAGAAGTCTAATTGCAAAAGGACTCTTGAATTCAACTTTTTTTTGCAGACAGTATGGTCTGATGACCAGTTTTTCACTTTTCAATGGAAAACTTGCATGTAGTTTTAGTCTCATTTGGCATATATTTGAACCACTTACTATCCCAAAGAAGAAAATTATGGTAGCATATGAAATGAATAGGGTGTACTGATCATTGTAAAGTGTTTTTTTTTTTACAGATTTAGTGAAATATTTGTGATGGACTACAGATTTTATGTACAAAGCTCTTCACATTTCACATACATCAAACAGGCCGTTTAACCAGGGACATAAATACAAATATTCTGCACATTTTTTCTGTGATAATCTACTTTTCTCTAGATTCCAAGTTCACAAATGGTTAATTAAATTTGATTTAAGCATAGAAACACAAATATCAGGAACATAAAAAGCTGTCAGATAGAAAGTCAGCATGGCTCTTAGGCATAAAATGGAAACTGCTTTAAAATGCTTATTTTAGCCGTATAATGCCAAAATGGGACATTTAAACAGAATTTCTGTCAAACAAAGATGTAAATGCTTTACTTTTATTGAGTTTGACAAATTGAAACCAGCAAACCATTCAGGAAAGTTGCCAAAGTACAGAATCTACATTTACGGAATTCATCTCTTAGGCCCGAGAACACAGTTATTTCGTAGTGCATTTCTTTTAGATAATAAATTCAAATTAAAAAAATCGCACCTGCTCTATCTTAAAAAGATTTTTACAGTGTAGTGTACTACTATTGATACAAATAATATCAAAATTATAGAAACTTCTACCAGCTCTAACTCAAAATATTGACAATTCTGTGTTAAGGGGGGGCTAAAATTCAGTTTGACAGCTTCAGACATTCTAATTTTTGACCTTTTTTAACTGGACCAAATCACTACTTAACATAAAGATTCAGCACCCAAATTTTTTTAACATGTAATTTCATCCCCTTACTTAATATTTCATGCATAAAATATCAAGAAATAAATTGGGAAAGTGTATCAAAAAAAAATGCAAGTTATACACTGTTCACACTAGGGACTATATTCGTAGACAACGAAAACCAAAGGACGATAACTGTGTCCTTGGACCTAATAGGATAGAAAGACTTGACCAATTTTAATAAAACTTTGCATGACCTAAGCTTAGGCAATTATAAGATAGTTGGCCAAGTTTCATGGCCATAGGATATATATTATAGAAACTAGGGCCATTTTAATATTGAAATTTGGATGTTTATTTTTGACGTTTAAATCAAATATTTTCAACTTTCAAGATTTTGGCCTAAAAAATTTAAATATTGCAAAAATTTGCTTTTTAAATACTCTTGAATTTAGTATAATAAGTATTAAAAGCAGCGGAACACTCATTTGATTTATCAGATTTATTACAGTTATTCAAAAGTCAAATTTATATGAGCCTGTGCCTGAAAATAGAGATTTTCGAATTAAGGGAAGCCTTACATAAACATGCATTTTTTTCAACCAATTTGAAGTTTTTGAAGTTTTTTAACCATACATTATTCTCTCATATATATTAAATGTACTTTAAATGTAAAGAAAAGTTACAAAAAGCATACCACATGAGTATAAAGTGGTCTTAGGCCATGTAAGACTGAAAATTATTTAGAGTCGATTTAGGCCGTAGTCCATATTTACATATAAAAATGCACACAGAGGCTATAAGAAATTGAAATTTGTTACTTTTTGCTCATTTCTATGCTAAGATGTCATGATACAAGAAGTCTAATTGCAAAAGGACTCTTGAATTCAACTTTTTTTTGCAGACAGTATGGTCTGATGACCAGTTTTTCACTTTTCAATGGAAAACTTGCATGTAGTTTTAGTCTCATTTGGCATATATTTGAACCACTTACTATCCCAAAGAAGAAAATTATGGTAGCATATGAAATGAATAGGGTGTACTGATCATTGTAAAGTGTTTTTTTTTTTACAGATTTAGTGAAATATTTGTGATGGACTACAGATTTTATGTACAAAGCTCTTCACATTTCACATACATCAAACAGGCCGTTTAACCAGGGACATAAATACAAATATTCTGCACATTTTTTCTGTGATAATCTACTTTTCTCTAGATTCCAAGTTCACAAATGGTTAATTAAATTTGATTTAAGCATAGAAACACAAATATCAGGAACATAAAAAGCTGTCAGATAGAAAGTCAGCATGGCTCTTAGGCATAAAATGGAAACTGCTTTAAAATGCTTATTTTAGCCGTATAATGCCAAAATGGGACATTTAAACAGAATTTCTGTCAAACAAAGATGTAAATGCTTTACTTTTATTGAGTTTGACAAATTGAAACCAGCAAACCATTCAGGAAAGTTGCCAAAGTACAGAATCTACATTTACGGAATTCATCTCTTAGGCCCGAGAACACAGTTATTTCGTAGTGCATTTCTTTTAGATAATAAATTCAAATTAAAAAAATCGCACCTGCTCTATCTTAAAAAGATTTTTACAGTGTAGTGTACTACTATTGATACAAATAATATCAAAATTATAGAAACTTCTACCAGCTCTAACTCAAAATATTGACAATTCTGTGTTAAGGGGGGGCTAAAATTCAGTTTGACAGCTTCAGACATTCTAATTTTTGACCTTTTTTAACTGGACCAAATCACTACTTAACATAAAGATTCAGCACCCAAATTTTTTTAACATGTAATTTCATCCCCTTACTTAATATTTCATGCATAAAATATCAAGAAATAAATTGGGAAAGTGTATCAAAAAAAAATGCAAGTTATACACTGTTCACACTAGGGACTATATTCGTAGACAACGAAAACCAAAGGACGATAACTGTGTCCTTGGACCTAATAGGATAGAAAGACTTGACCAATTTTAATAAAACTTTGCATGACCTAAGCTTAGGCAATTATAAGATAGTTGGCCAAGTTTCATGGCCATAGGATATATATTATAGAAACTAGGGCCATTTTAATATTGAAATTTGGATGTTTATTTTTGACGTTTAAATCAAATATTTTCAACTTTCAAGATTTTGGCCTAAAAAATTTAAATATTGCAAAAATTTGCTTTTTAAATACTCTTGAATTTAGTATAATAAGTATTAAAAGCAGCGGAACACTCATTTGATTTATCAGATTTATTACAGTTATTCAAAAGTCAAATTTATATGAGCCTGTGCCTGAAAATAGAGATTTTCGAATTAAGGGAAGCCTTACATAAACATGCATTTTTTTCAACCAATTTGAAGTTTTTGAAGTTTTTTAACCATACATTATTCTCTCATATATATTAAATGTACTTTAAATGTAAAGAAAAGTTACAAAAAGCATACCACATGAGTATAAAGTGGTCTTAGGCCATGTAAGACTGAAAATTATTTAGAGTCGATTTAGGCCGTAGTCCATATTTACATATAAAAATGCACACAGAGGCTATAAGAAATTGAAATTTGTTACTTTTTGCTCATTTCTATGCTAAGATGTCATGATACAAGAAGTCTAATTGCAAAAGGACTCTTGAATTCAACTTTTTTTTGCAGACAGTATGGTCTGATGACCAGTTTTTCACTTTTCAATGGAAAACTTGCATGTAGTTTTAGTCTCATTTGGCATATATTTGAACCACTTACTATCCCAAAGAAGAAAATTATGGTAGCATATGAAATGAATAGGGTGTACTGATCATTGTAAAGTGTTTTTTTTTTTACAGATTTAGTGAAATATTTGTGATGGACTACAGATTTTATGTACAAAGCTCTTCACATTTCACATACATCAAACAGGCCGTTTAACCAGGGACATAAATACAAATATTCTGCACATTTTTTCTGTGATAATCTACTTTTCTCTAGATTCCAAGTTCACAAATGGTTAATTAAATTTGATTTAAGCATAGAAACACAAATATCAGGAACATAAAAAGCTGTCAGATAGAAAGTCAGCATGGCTCTTAGGCATAAAATGGAAACTGCTTTAAAATGCTTATTTTAGCCGTATAATGCCAAAATGGGACATTTAAACAGAATTTCTGTCAAACAAAGATGTAAATGCTTTACTTTTATTGAGTTTGACAAATTGAAACCAGCAAACCATTCAGGAAAGTTGCCAAAGTACAGAATCTACATTTACGGAATTCATCTCTTAGGCCCGAGAACACAGTTATTTCGTAGTGCATTTCTTTTAGATAATAAATTCAAATTAAAAAAATCGCACCTGCTCTATCTTAAAAAGATTTTTACAGTGTAGTGTACTACTATTGATACAAATAATATCAAAATTATAGAAACTTCTACCAGCTCTAACTCAAAATATTGACAATTCTGTGTTAAGGGGGGGCTAAAATTCAGTTTGACAGCTTCAGACATTCTAATTTTTGACCTTTTTTAACTGGACCAAATCACTACTTAACATAAAGATTCAGCACCCAAATTTTTTTAACATGTAATTTCATCCCCTTACTTAATATTTCATGCATAAAATATCAAGAAATAAATTGGGAAAGTGTATCAAAAAAAAATGCAAGTTATACACTGTTCACACTAGGGACTATATTCGTAGACAACGAAAACCAAAGGACGATAACTGTGTCCTTGGACCTAATAGGATAGAAAGACTTGACCAATTTTAATAAAACTTTGCATGACCTAAGCTTAGGCAATTATAAGATAGTTGGCCAAGTTTCATGGCCATAGGATATATATTATAGAAACTAGGGCCATTTTAATATTGAAATTTGGATGTTTATTTTTGACGTTTAAATCAAATATTTTCAACTTTCAAGATTTTGGCCTAAAAAATTTAAATATTGCAAAAATTTGCTTTTTAAATACTCTTGAATTTAGTATAATAAGTATTAAAAGCAGCGGAACACTCATTTGATTTATCAGATTTATTACAGTTATTCAAAAGTCAAATTTATATGAGCCTGTGCCTGAAAATAGAGATTTTCGAATTAAGGGAAGCCTTACATAAACATGCATTTTTTTCAACCATTTTGAAGTTTTTTAACCATACATTATTCTCTCATATATATTAAATGTACTTTAAATGTAAAGAAAAGTTACAAAAAGCATACCACATGAGTATAAAGTGGTCTTAGGCCATGTAAGACTGAAAATTATTTAGAGTCGATTTAGGCCGTAGTCCATATTTACATATAAAAATGCACACAGAGGCTATAAGAAATTGAAATTTGTTACTTTTTGCTCATTTCTATGCTAAGATGTCATGATACAAGAAGTCTAATTGCAAAAGGACTCTTGAATTCAACTTTTTTTTGCAGACAGTATGGTCTGATGACCAGTTTTTCACTTTTCAATGGAAAACTTGCATGTAGTTTTAGTCTCATTTGGCATATATTTGAACCACTTACTATCCCAAAGAAGAAAATTATGGTAGCATATGAAATGAATAGGGTGTACTGATCATTGTAAAGTGTTTTTTTTTTTACAGATTTAGTGAAATATTTGTGATGGACTACAGATTTTATGTACAAAGCTCTTCACATTTCACATACATCAAACAGGCCGTTTAACCAGGGACATAAATACAAATATTCTGCACATTTTTTCTGTGATAATCTACTTTTCTCTAGATTCCAAGTTCACAAATGGTTAATTAAATTTGATTTAAGCATAGAAACACAAATATCAGGAACATAAAAAGCTGTCAGATAGAAAGTCAGCATGGCTCTTAGGCATAAAATGGAAACTGCTTTAAAATGCTTATTTTAGCCGTATAATGCCAAAATGGGACATTTAAACAGAATTTCTGTCAAACAAAGATGTAAATGCTTTACTTTTATTGAGTTTGACAAATTGAAACCAGCAAACCATTCAGGAAAGTTGCCAAAGTACAGAATCTACATTTACGGAATTCATCTCTTAGGCCCGAGAACACAGTTATTTCGTAGTGCATTTCTTTTAGATAATAAATTCAAATTAAAAAAATCGCACCTGCTCTATCTTAAAAAGATTTTTACAGTGTAGTGTACTACTATTGATACAAATAATATCAAAATTATAGAAACTTCTACCAGCTCTAACTCAAAATATTGACAATTCTGTGTTAAGGGGGGGCTAAAATTCAGTTTGACAGCTTCAGACATTCTAATTTTTGACCTTTTTTAACTGGACCAAATCACTACTTAACATAAAGATTCAGCACCCAAATTTTTTTAACATGTAATTTCATCCCCTTACTTAATATTTCATGCATAAAATATCAAGAAATAAATTGGGAAAGTGTATCAAAAAAAAATGCAAGTTATACACTGTTCACACTAGGGACTATATTCGTAGACAACGAAAACCAAAGGACGATAACTGTGTCCTTGGACCTAATAGGATAGAAAGACTTGACCAATTTTAATAAAACTTTGCATGACCTAAGCTTAGGCAATTATAAGATAGTTGGCCAAGTTTCATGGCCATAGGATATATATTATAGAAACTAGGGCCATTTTAATATTGAAATTTGGATGTTTATTTTTGACGTTTAAATCAAATATTTTCAACTTTCAAGATTTTGGCCTAAAAAATTTAAATATTGCAAAAATTTGCTTTTTAAATACTCTTGAATTTAGTATAATAAGTATTAAAAGCAGCGGAACACTCATTTGATTTATCAGATTTATTACAGTTATTCAAAAGTCAAATTTATATGAGCCTGTGCCTGAAAATAGAGATTTTCGAATTAAGGGAAGCCTTACATAAACATGCATTTTTTTCAACCAATTTGAAGTTTTTGAAGTTTTTTAACCATACATTATTCTCTCATATATATTAAATGTACTTTAAATGTAAAGAAAAGTTACAAAAAGCATACCACATGAGTATAAAGTGGTCTTAGGCCATGTAAGACTGAAAATTATTTAGAGTCGATTTAGGCCGTAGTCCATATTTACATATAAAAATGCACACAGAGGCTATAAGAAATTGAAATTTGTTACTTTTTGCTCATTTCTATGCTAAGATGTCATGATACAAGAAGTCTAATTGCAAAAGGACTCTTGAATTCAACTTTTTTTTGCAGACAGTATGGTCTGATGACCAGTTTTTCACTTTTCAATGGAAAACTTGCATGTAGTTTTAGTCTCATTTGGCATATATTTGAACCACTTACTATCCCAAAGAAGAAAATTATGGTAGCATATGAAATGAATAGGGTGTACTGATCATTGTAAAGTGTTTTTTTTTTACAGATTTAGTGAAATATTTGTGATGGACTACAGATTTTATGTACAAAGCTCTTCACATTTCACATACATCAAACAGGCCGTTTAACCAGGGACATAAATACAAATATTCTGCACATTTTTTCTGTGATAATCTACTTTTCTCTAGATTCCAAGTTCACAAATGGTTAATTAAATTTGATTTAAGCATAGAAACACAAATATCAGGAACATAAAAAGCTGTCAGATAGAAAGTCAGCATGGCTCTTAGGCATAAAATGGAAACTGCTTTAAAATGCTTATTTTAGCCGTATAATGCCAAAATGGGACATTTAAACAGAATTTCTGTCAAACAAAGATGTAAATGCTTTACTTTTATTGAGTTTGACAAATTGAAACCAGCAAACCATTCAGGAAAGTTGCCAAAGTACAGAATCTACATTTACGGAATTCATCTCTTAGGCCCGAGAACACAGTTATTTCGTAGTGCATTTCTTTTAGATAATAAATTCAAATTAAAAAAATCGCACCTGCTCTATCTTAAAAAGATTTTTACAGTGTAGTGTACTACTATTGATACAAATAATATCAAAATTATAGAAACTTCTACCAGCTCTAACTCAAAATATTGACAATTCTGTGTTAAGGGGGGGCTAAAATTCAGTTTGACAGCTTCAGACATTCTAATTTTTGACCTTTTTTAACTGGACCAAATCACTACTTAACATAAAGATTCAGCACCCAAATTTTTTTAACATGTAATTTCATCCCCTTACTTAATATTTCATGCATAAAATATCAAGAAATAAATTGGGAAAGTGTATCAAAAAAAAATGCAAGTTATACACTGTTCACACTAGGGACTATATTCGTAGACAACGAAAACCAAAGGACGATAACTGTGTCCTTGGACCTAATAGGATAGAAAGACTTGACCAATTTTAATAAAACTTTGCATGACCTAAGCTTAGGCAATTATAAGATAGTTGGCCAAGTTTCATGGCCATAGGATATATATTATAGAAACTAGGGCCATTTTAATATTGAAATTTGGATGTTTATTTTTGACGTTTAAATCAAATATTTTCAACTTTCAAGATTTTGGCCTAAAAAATTTAAATATTGCAAAAATTTGCTTTTTAAATACTCTTGAATTTAGTATAATAAGTATTAAAAGCAGCGGAACACTCATTTGATTTATCAGATTTATTACAGTTATTCAAAAGTCAAATTTATATGAGCCTGTGCCTGAAAATAGAGATTTTCGAATTAAGGGAAGCCTTACATAAACATGCATTTTTTTCAACCAATTTGAAGTTTTTGAAGTTTTTTAACCATACATTATTCTCTCATATATATTAAATGTACTTTAAATGTAAAGAAAAGTTACAAAAAGCATACCACATGAGTATAAAGTGGTCTTAGGCCATGTAAGACTGAAAATTATTTAGAGTCGATTTAGGCCGTAGTCCATATTTACATATAAAAATGCACACAGAGGCTATAAGAAATTGAAATTTGTTACTTTTTGCTCATTTCTATGCTAAGATGTCATGATACAAGAAGTCTAATTGCAAAAGGACTCTTGAATTCAACTTTTTTTTGCAGACAGTATGGTCTGATGACCAGTTTTTCACTTTTCAATGGAAAACTTGCATGTAGTTTTAGTCTCATTTGGCATATATTTGAACCACTTACTATCCCAAAGAAGAAAATTATGGTAGCATATGAAATGAATAGGGTGTACTGATCATTGTAAAGTGTTTTTTTTTTTACAGATTTAGTGAAATATTTGTGATGGACTACAGATTTTATGTACAAAGCTCTTCACATTTCACATACATCAAACAGGCCGTTTAACCAGGGACATAAATACAAATATTCTGCACATTTTTTCTGTGATAATCTACTTTTCTCTAGATTCCAAGTTCACAAATGGTTAATTAAATTTGATTTAAGCATAGAAACACAAATATCAGGAACATAAAAAGCTGTCAGATAGAAAGTCAGCATGGCTCTTAGGCATAAAATGGAAACTGCTTTAAAATGCTTATTTTAGCCGTATAATGCCAAAATGGGACATTTAAACAGAATTTCTGTCAAACAAAGATGTAAATGCTTTACTTTTATTGAGTTTGACAAATTGAAACCAGCAAACCATTCAGGAAAGTTGCCAAAGTACAGAATCTACATTTACGGAATTCATCTCTTAGGCCCGAGAACACAGTTATTTCGTAGTGCATTTCTTTTAGATAATAAATTCAAATTAAAAAAATCGCACCTGCTCTATCTTAAAAAGATTTTTACAGTGTAGTGTACTACTATTGATACAAATAATATCAAAATTATAGAAACTTCTACCAGCTCTAACTCAAAATATTGACAATTCTGTGTTAAGGGGGGGCTAAAATTCAGTTTGACAGCTTCAGACATTCTAATTTTTGACCTTTTTTAACTGGACCAAATCACTACTTAACATAAAGATTCAGCACCCAAATTTTTTTAACATGTAATTTCATCCCCTTACTTAATATTTCATGCATAAAATATCAAGAAATAAATTGGGAAAGTGTATCAAAAAAAAATGCAAGTTATACACTGTTCACACTAGGGACTATATTCGTAGACAACGAAAACCAAAGGACGATAACTGTGTCCTTGGACCTAATAGGATAGAAAGACTTGACCAATTTTAATAAAACTTTGCATGACCTAAGCTTAGGCAATTATAAGATAGTTGGCCAAGTTTCATGGCCATAGGATATATATTATAGAAACTAGGGCCATTTTAATATTGAAATTTGGATGTTTATTTTTGACGTTTAAATCAAATATTTTCAACTTTCAAGATTTTGGCCTAAAAAATTTAAATATTGCAAAAATTTGCTTTTTAAATACTCTTGAATTTAGTATAATAAGTATTAAAAGCAGCGGAACACTCATTTGATTTATCAGATTTATTACAGTTATTCAAAAGTCAAATTTATATGAGCCTGTGCCTGAAAATAGAGATTTTCGAATTAAGGGAAGCCTTACATAAACATGCATTTTTTTCAACCAATTTGAAGTTTTTGAAGTTTTTTAACCATACATTATTCTCTCATATATATTAAATGTACTTTAAATGTAAAGAAAAGTTACAAAAAGCATACCACATGAGTATAAAGTGGTCTTAGGCCATGTAAGACTGAAAATTATTTAGAGTCGATTTAGGCCGTAGTCCATATTTACATATAAAAATGCACACAGAGGCTATAAGAAATTGAAATTTGTTACTTTTTGCTCATTTCTATGCTAAGATGTCATGATACAAGAAGTCTAATTGCAAAAGGACTCTTGAATTCAACTTTTTTTTGCAGACAGTATGGTCTGATGACCAGTTTTTCACTTTTCAATGGAAAACTTGCATGTAGTTTTAGTCTCATTTGGCATATATTTGAACCACTTACTATCCCAAAGAAGAAAATTATGGTAGCATATGAAATGAATAGGGTGTACTGATCATTGTAAAGTGTTTTTTTTTTTACAGATTTAGTGAAATATTTGTGATGGACTACAGATTTTATGTACAAAGCTCTTCACATTTCACATACATCAAACAGGCCGTTTAACCAGGGACATAAATACAAATATTCTGCACATTTTTTCTGTGATAATCTACTTTTCTCTAGATTCCAAGTTCACAAATGGTTAATTAAATTTGATTTAAGCATAGAAACACAAATATCAGGAACATAAAAAGCTGTCAGATAGAAAGTCAGCATGGCTCTTAGGCATAAAATGGAAACTGCTTTAAAATGCTTATTTTAGCCGTATAATGCCAAAATGGGACATTTAAACAGAATTTCTGTCAAACAAAGATGTAAATGCTTTACTTTTATTGAGTTTGACAAATTGAAACCAGCAAACCATTCAGGAAAGTTGCCAAAGTACAGAATCTACATTTACGGAATTCATCTCTTAGGCCCGAGAACACAGTTATTTCGTAGTGCATTTCTTTTAGATAATAAATTCAAATTAAAAAAATCGCACCTGCTCTATCTTAAAAAGATTTTTACAGTGTAGTGTACTACTATTGATACAAATAATATCAAAATTATAGAAACTTCTACCAGCTCTAACTCAAAATATTGACAATTCTGTGTTAAGGGGGGGCTAAAATTCAGTTTGACAGCTTCAGACATTCTAATTTTTGACCTTTTTTAACTGGACCAAATCACTACTTAACATAAAGATTCAGCACCCAAATTTTTTTAACATGTAATTTCATCCCCTTACTTAATATTTCATGCATAAAATATCAAGAAATAAATTGGGAAAGTGTATCAAAAAAAAATGCAAGTTATACACTGTTCACACTAGGGACTATATTCGTAGACAACGAAAACCAAAGGACGATAACTGTGTCCTTGGACCTAATAGGATAGAAAGACTTGACCAATTTTAATAAAACTTTGCATGACCTAAGCTTAGGCAATTATAAGATAGTTGGCCAAGTTTCATGGCCATAGGATATATATTATAGAAACTAGGGCCATTTTAATATTGAAATTTGGATGTTTATTTTTGACGTTTAAATCAAATATTTTCAACTTTCAAGATTTTGGCCTAAAAAATTTAAATATTGCAAAAATTTGCTTTTTAAATACTCTTGAATTTAGTATAATAAGTATTAAAAGCAGCGGAACACTCATTTGATTTATCAGATTTATTACAGTTATTCAAAAGTCAAATTTATATGAGCCTGTGCCTGAAA
The DNA here is from genome assembly GCF_021869535.1 of Mytilus californianus. Lineage (NCBI taxonomy): Eukaryota > Metazoa > Mollusca > Bivalvia > Mytilida > Mytilidae > Mytilus > Mytilus californianus. The sequence goes on from NW_026262591.1 coordinate 20,292, forward strand.
ATAGAGATTTTCGAATTAAGGGAAGCCTTACATAAACATGCATTTTTTTCAACCAATTTGAAGTTTTTGAAGTTTTTTAACCATACATTATTCTCTCATATATATTAAATGTACTTTAAATGTAAAGAAAAGTTACAAAAAGCATACCACATGAGTATAAAGTGGTCTTAGGCCATGTAAGACTGAAAATTATTTAGAGTCGATTTAGGCCGTAGTCCATATTTACATATAAAAATGCACACAGAGGCTATAAGAAATTGAAATTTGTTACTTTTTGCTCATTTCTATGCTAAGATGTCATGATACAAGAAGTCTAATTGCAAAAGGACTCTTGAATTCAACTTTTTTTTGCAGACAGTATGGTCTGATGACCAGTTTTTCACTTTTCAATGGAAAACTTGCATGTAGTTTTAGTCTCATTTGGCATATATTTGAACCACTTACTATCCCAAAGAAGAAAATTATGGTAGCATATGAAATGAATAGGGTGTACTGATCATTGTAAAGTGTTTTTTTTTTTACAGATTTAGTGAAATATTTGTGATGGACTACAGATTTTATGTACAAAGCTCTTCACATTTCACATACATCAAACAGGCCGTTTAACCAGGGACATAAATACAAATATTCTGCACATTTTTTCTGTGATAATCTACTTTTCTCTAGATTCCAAGTTCACAAATGGTTAATTAAATTTGATTTAAGCATAGAAACACAAATATCAGGAACATAAAAAGCTGTCAGATAGAAAGTCAGCATGGCTCTTAGGCATAAAATGGAAACTGCTTTAAAATGCTTATTTTAGCCGTATAATGCCAAAATGGGACATTTAAACAGAATTTCTGTCAAACAAAGATGTAAATGCTTTACTTTTATTGAGTTTGACAAATTGAAACCAGCAAACCATTCAGGAAAGTTGCCAAAGTACAGAATCTACATTTACGGAATTCATCTCTTAGGCCCGAGAACACAGTTATTTCGTAGTGCATTTCTTTTAGATAATAAATTCAAATTAAAAAAATCGCACCTGCTCTATCTTAAAAAGATTTTTACAGTGTAGTGTACTACTATTGATACAAATAATATCAAAATTATAGAAACTTCTACCAGCTCTAACTCAAAATATTGACAATTCTGTGTTAAGGGGGGGGCTAAAATTCAGTTTGACAGCTTCAGACATTCTAATTTTTGACCTTTTTTAACTGGACCAAATCACTACTTAACATAAAGATTCAGCACCCAAATTTTTTTAACATGTAATTTCATCCCCTTACTTAATATTTCATGCATAAAATATCAAGAAATAAATTGGGAAAGTGTATCAAAAAAAAATGCAAGTTATACACTGTTCACACTAGGGACTATATTCGTAGACAACGAAAACCAAAGGACGATAACTGTGTCCTTGGACCTAATAGGATAGAAAGACTTGACCAATTTTAATAAAACTTTGCATGACCTAAGCTTAGGCAATTATAAGATAGTTGGCCAAGTTTCATGGCCATAGGATATATATTATAGAAACTAGGGCCATTTTAATATTGAAATTTGGATGTTTATTTTTGACGTTTAAATCAAATATTTTCAACTTTCAAGATTTTGGCCTAAAAAATTTAAATATTGCAAAAATTTGCTTTTTAAATACTCTTGAATTTAGTATAATAAGTATTAAAAGCAGCGGAACACTCATTTGATTTATCAGATTTATTACAGTTATTCAAAAGTCAAATTTATATGAGCCTGTGCCTGAAAATAGAGATTTTCGAATTAAGGGAAGCCTTACATAAACATGCATTTTTTTCAACCAATTTGAAGTTTTTGAAGTTTTTTAACCATACATTATTCTCTCATATATATTAAATGTACTTTAAATGTAAAGAAAAGTTACAAAAAGCATACCACATGAGTATAAAGTGGTCTTAGGCCATGTAAGACTGAAAATTATTTAGAGTCGATTTAGGCCGTAGTCCATATTTACATATAAAAATGCACACAGAGGCTATAAGAAATTGAAATTTGTTACTTTTTGCTCATTTCTATGCTAAGATGTCATGATACAAGAAGTCTAATTGCAAAAGGACTCTTGAATTCAACTTTTTTTTGCAGACAGTATGGTCTGATGACCAGTTTTTCACTTTTCAATGGAAAACTTGCATGTAGTTTTAGTCTCATTTGGCATATATTTGAACCACTTACTATCCCAAAGAAGAAAATTATGGTAGCATATGAAATGAATAGGGTGTACTGATCATTGTAAAGTGTTTTTTTTTTTACAGATTTAGTGAAATATTTGTGATGGACTACAGATTTTATGTACAAAGCTCTTCACATTTCACATACATCAAACAGGCCGTTTAACCAGGGACATAAATACAAATATTCTGCACATTTTTTCTGTGATAATCTACTTTTCTCTAGATTCCAAGTTCACAAATGGTTAATTAAATTTGATTTAAGCATAGAAACACAAATATCAGGAACATAAAAAGCTGTCAGATAGAAAGTCAGCATGGCTCTTAGGCATAAAATGGAAACTGCTTTAAAATGCTTATTTTAGCCGTATAATGCCAAAATGGGACATTTAAACAGAATTTCTGTCAAACAAAGATGTAAATGCTTTACTTTTATTGAGTTTGACAAATTGAAACCAGCAAACCATTCAGGAAAGTTGCCAAAGTACAGAATCTACATTTACGGAATTCATCTCTTAGGCCCGAGAACACAGTTATTTCGTAGTGCATTTCTTTTAGATAATAAATTCAAATTAAAAAAATCGCACCTGCTCTATCTTAAAAAGATTTTTACAGTGTAGTGTACTACTATTGATACAAATAATATCAAAATTATAGAAACTTCTACCAGCTCTAACTCAAAATATTGACAATTCTGTGTTAAGGGGGGGGCTAAAATTCAGTTTGACAGCTTCAGACATTCTAATTTTTGACCTTTTTTAACTGGACCAAATCACTACTTAACATAAAGATTCAGCACCCAAATTTTTTTAACATGTAATTTCATCCCCTTACTTAATATTTCATGCATAAAATATCAAGAAATAAATTGGGAAAGTGTATCAAAAAAAAATGCAAGTTATACACTGTTCACACTAGGGACTATATTCGTAGACAACGAAAACCAAAGGACGATAACTGTGTCCTTGGACCTAATAGGATAGAAAGACTTGACCAATTTTAATAAAACTTTGCATGACCTAAGCTTAGGCAATTATAAGATAGTTGGCCAAGTTTCATGGCCATAGGATATATATTATAGAAACTAGGGCCATTTTAATATTGAAATTTGGATGTTTATTTTTGACGTTTAAATCAAATATTTTCAACTTTCAAGATTTTGGCCTAAAAAATTTAAATATTGCAAAAATTTGCTTTTTAAATACTCTTGAATTTAGTATAATAAGTATTAAAAGCAGCGGAACACTCATTTGATTTATCAGATTTATTACAGTTATTCAAAAGTCAAATTTATATGAGCCTGTGCCTGAAAATAGAGATTTTCGAATTAAGGGAAGCCTTACATAAACATGCATTTTTTTCAACCAATTTGAAGTTTTTGAAGTTTTTTAACCATACATTATTCTCTCATATATATTAAATGTACTTTAAATGTAAAGAAAAGTTACAAAAAGCATACCACATGAGTATAAAGTGGTCTTAGGCCATGTAAGACTGAAAATTATTTAGAGTCGATTTAGGCCGTAGTCCATATTTACATATAAAAATGCACACAGAGGCTATAAGAAATTGAAATTTGTTACTTTTTGCTCATTTCTATGCTAAGATGTCATGATACAAGAAGTCTAATTGCAAAAGGACTCTTGAATTCAACTTTTTTTTGCAGACAGTATGGTCTGATGACCAGTTTTTCACTTTTCAATGGAAAACTTGCATGTAGTTTTAGTCTCATTTGGCATATATTTGAACCACTTACTATCCCAAAGAAGAAAATTATGGTAGCATATGAAATGAATAGGGTGTACTGATCATTGTAAAGTGTTTTTTTTTTTACAGATTTAGTGAAATATTTGTGATGGACTACAGATTTTATGTACAAAGCTCTTCACATTTCACATACATCAAACAGGCCGTTTAACCAGGGACATAAATACAAATATTCTGCACATTTTTTCTGTGATAATCTACTTTTCTCTAGATTCCAAGTTCACAAATGGTTAATTAAATTTGATTTAAGCATAGAAACACAAATATCAGGAACATAAAAAGCTGTCAGATAGAAAGTCAGCATGGCTCTTAGGCATAAAATGGAAACTGCTTTAAAATGCTTATTTTAGCCGTATAATGCCAAAATGGGACATTTAAACAGAATTTCTGTCAAACAAAGATGTAAATGCTTTACTTTTATTGAGTTTGACAAATTGAAACCAGCAAACCATTCAGGAAAGTTGCCAAAGTACAGAATCTACATTTACGGAATTCATCTCTTAGGCCCGAGAACACAGTTATTTCGTAGTGCATTTCTTTTAGATAATAAATTCAAATTAAAAAAATCGCACCTGCTCTATCTTAAAAAGATTTTTACAGTGTAGTGTACTACTATTGATACAAATAATATCAAAATTATAGAAACTTCTACCAGCTCTAACTCAAAATATTGACAATTCTGTGTTAAGGGGGGGCTAAAATTCAGTTTGACAGCTTCAGACATTCTAATTTTTGACCTTTTTTAACTGGACCAAATCACTACTTAACATAAAGATTCAGCACCCAAATTTTTTTAACATGTAATTTCATCCCCTTACTTAATATTTCATGCATAAAATATCAAGAAATAAATTGGGAAAGTGTATCAAAAAAAAATGCAAGTTATACACTGTTCACACTAGGGACTATATTCGTAGACAACGAAAACCAAAGGACGATAACTGTGTCCTTGGACCTAATATTTCTCTCTCAGTTTCATTGTGTGGTATAATACTATTGCTTACAAGTCACCAAAGTGCTGAAAATAGAATTGTAAACAATATTTGGATAAAATATACTTGATATATGAGGGTGTGGAGTTTACAGAATAGAGAATAATGGACCAAAAAATTTATATTAAGAATAGAGAATAATAAGGTGCTAAAATATAAAGAATAGAGAATAATGGGCAAAATGTATAAAGAATAGAGAGAAATGGCCTAAAAAATTAAAGAATACAGAAATGAAGGACCCTATCCAGACCCTCATATATGATCTGATACAAAATGGTAAGTTTAATTCTATCTTCCTATAAAATAGCATAACAGTTAACTTGGATGTAACCTTTTAGTTAAAAATACATTTCCAAATTAAAAAGTTTCTTTAAAATAACAATACATATTATATAGTTTAAACTACATAATATTAAAAATGATACTTTCTACGACATAATCACTGATTAACCAATATGCTTATTTATATTACTTCATCTGCACTGACTGAATGAAACTGAGGGAAGCATAACAGTTATGTACACACAAAACAATATAATAATATCAATGCTTACATTTTGGAGACCTCTTGTTTGCATTGTGGAAACTATGTTTTCTCTGGGTATTAGAAATTTCATTCTAATGTGTAGTGATAATCTTTCTACAAAAGAAGAAGATAACTTTACAATCATAACTGGAATATTTCAAGCCCATAACACTCCAAATAGTTGAAAAGTGTATTTTGATAAACAAAAGTGTCCTCCTAATCTGTACTAGACATCATAGTTACAACAGACAGAACTCATGTCAATTTTCCCCCCAAGGGTGACTGGGGAATAGAAGTATGGTCACCATTGGTCTTCCATTGGTCTTCCTCCGACCGGCAGTAAAACCAGTGCTAAAGTGGGGCGTCCGTTTGGCTGTGCGGGATGTACAAATTTGCAGCCACGTCCGGTCAGAATGGGGACGTTAAATCCGATGCCTCGTGTAAAGAGAGTGCCACGCTCTTTGCACGCTAAGAACCCTTGCAACAACTCTTTGAGGGGTCCGTAGGTGACCTGTTGCAAGGCTAAATTTATGTCCCTATCCAATATGCCCTCATTTCCCGTGGCAGTCTAAATTTCTCCGACCTTAATCCCGGACGCCCCTATTACAGAACCTACCTATTGTATTTATTGTTAATTTGTTCTCGTCCTGAATATGCATGAAATATTTGCCACTGGACGTTAAGCAACCAACAATCAACAATCAATTATTACAGAACCTACCTATTGTATTTATTGTGAACTTGTTCTCGTCCTGAATATGCATGACATATTTGCCACTGGACGTTAAGCAACCAACAATCAATCAATCAATCATGTCAATTTTGATAGTTAATCAATATAATAATAATATGTTTATATCACTTTTTAAAGTGCAATAAATCAATAAATCAAATTTGCTCTATGAATGAACACAAAAAGTGATGAAATAAAATGTTAATATGAGATTTTAAAACATGAATGAAATTAAAATTGTGTTTGAAAAATGGTCACATCATACTAAATAATTATAAAAGCTAGTTGTTTTTAGATATCAAATCCCTACTTTTAGACAAGCTATTGGCATGATTGCACACACTGTGCCATGATGCAGTTAAAAAATTATGCTCTCTTTTTCTTTCTTTGACCCCCTTCTTTGTGTTTGTAATATATGAATGATTAAACAAATCAAAAACCTAAGAGTAAATGGGACATTATCATGATGCTTAAAGAGTAATATGAAGATTTATGCTCAAAATATATGGAAGTGTTTTCTTCTATAATAATATGATCTAATATGACCATGGCATGTCAGTCTGACAGCACTTTTCCATAAACACCAACATTATTTTAACACTAGTTAAGTAATTTTGACTTGCCTAAAATTATACTTTTTATAAACACTGCCTTTCGTCCTTGCCGTTTTTTAAATAGCCAGAAAAACGCCAAATGTGAAAATTAACACCCTTTTTTAAAGAAAGGTACATTTTGATCTAGATGTATAATCTTCCTTCAATGAAATGAAATATACGGCCTTTGGCAGTAAAAGAATATGAAAATTTGAAACAAACTTACCTCAAAATAATAGCAATATCCATCTTTGAAACGTGTGTTTACGTGATAAGACACTCATGACAAGGTGCCCGATCAGCTGATGATCACGAAGTATGACGTGATGTGCAAGCCAAACCTTGACGTTGATGGAACGATCTAGCCAATCAGATTCCGCGTAGTTTGGTAAATGACGTCAGATTTAGATTTCGATGCAAACACCGATATTCAGTGCCAGTTTTTTTTTTAAAGTACATTAACCTACCTGCGAAGTTATTATGTAATCATATGTTGTGTAAGAGCTATGATTTTGCCATTGATAAGGGACTTTTCATTTGACGTTTGGCGTTACGTATTTATTATATTTTTCCATTTTTTTTATTGTGAGACAATAGCAACAAATTGAATTTAAATTCATCTAATATTTCAATATACTGTCCATAATTGTAGTGCATTTTAAAAAAGATATATTCATTTTACAGTTCGTAAAAGACAAGAAAAGATGCCAGCAAAAGTTTAGACACTTACAGAAAAAAAAAAGGAAGCAAAAAATCGGCCAACAGAGAAACAACCAGACACAAAAATTCATGTGCCAATTTCAGAGCCAGAACCTAAAGACCATGTGGAGCCTGAACTTCAGGAACTTGAGATTGAGCCTGACCAACCTGTACAACCAGAGCAAGAGGTTGGGCAGGAGTCACAGAATAAATTTATTATTTTCCATGGGTGCCGCAGTTTTTTTCATGAAAAACACATCACAAAAGTCTATCTTGCTGGTTGTAAGGCATTTGGGATTGTTGACAAAATTTTAACAGGTCCTATTTGGCAATAATTGAAAGTACCACATATATTTTAAGTTTTGAATAAAGCATGGTTTGATTTTAAACAGATTTTAGAGAAATATTCATTAGATGCCACAGAACTTGTTGAAGCCAAGGAAAGTCTTATATCCCGAATATACTGTTCAAGATAAAGTTTTTGAAAGTTTATTTTTAATTGATGATGAAGAATTAAATATTTTAAATACTGAAGCTTTGCAAATTGTTTTGTTAAATTTTTGAATCATAATAGAAAGGCAACTATTTGATTATTTGCCAGGTGGCAGTTTAAATGAAGAAACAGAAGGGGTTAATGGGAAAGAACTCCGAGACGAATCCACTACTGTTAAACCTACAAACATAGTTTCAGAGCGAGACTTCGCTTATTTCGACCGATTAAAAAGGGTAAAAAAGGGACGGATGTAATGAATTCATTCCAACACCACCGACTGTGCCTAAGAAATGCGAGTCGGAGAGGAACATTCCATCTCTTGCAGAGTCACCACAGAAAGGAGGAGCCAGAAAGAAGAAAATTTCTCCACTCCACAACAGCGTTCAAAAGAAGAGGCCTTATTAAATGGAAAAATAATTGCTGTGTTTTTATGTTTTTTTTTTCTGTGTTTTCGTGTATTTCAACGATGATCCATTTGAACTGGATTTTATACTTAATACCATTAGTAAGTTATTATAGAAGAGATTTATTGAAATATTATAGCATTAAATAATATATCAATTTGAATAGATGATTCAACATTCATCATTCAGTTAACAAAATTCGCACCCAAAACTCCACAGTGACAAATTTACAAACGCTCTGTTGAAGAGACGTTCATAATTATCACATTTAATTGATGACAGCATAACTCCTATTTCATTTTCACATTTGTAGCAGATTTTTTTTTCTCCACAGGATTTATTTCCCCAATTGTTGATAACCTTATTTTTACGTTTCACTTTTCTTTGCTTTGACTCCAAACTTATTATTTTCTTCTTTTACCGTTCCTCGTGCTCCTTTTTGGCAGAATTGTGTTCATCTGCACACCAGACAACACTTTTGGCAATGAAAATACCTCTTCTTTTGCACAAGCATTCAACATTACATTTTTTATATTAATTTCTTATTTATTAGTATTTCAAATATGTAATGTGATTGACAACGAGACTCCAAACTCATCTCCTAGACTTAAAAAAATTAAAGTATTCTCATGAAACTTCACAGTTACTTAGCATAACATCTTAGTAGTATAAATGCCAAGTTTTGTTACATTCTAACAATTATTAAAATAAGTTTATAATGTTTTTATATTAGCATATCTGTCTGCGGAACATGCGTTTTGCAAAGTTTTAAGAATTCAGTCAAAATTAATTCAGAAAATATTTGTTTGGTAATTTTTGACCAATATATGACTTGTTCCAGTAAACATAACTTGTATTTAGTTGAAGTCAGACAACTGTTAAAGCAAACTGCCCCTTAAGTGCCAGTTTTTTTTTATGTTCATGCTACATGGCATACATATAATTATTAGTTGCATTTATTTTGTTTGACAACATGTATTTATTATTTTGTTAGTCACGTTGCTTTCTTCATTGATAGTTGAACATTTACACTGTATTTAAGGCCTTAAAATATACTTTTAAATGCTTGCGGAAATCAGATGGAATGTAACGGGAACAGATCTATAGGTTTCACTACGCATAGAAAGAGATGCACAATTTCAATTAAATTAAACTCATTAATCTATGTGGGATAAAATAGCTGAGGAAACGTAAAAAAAAAATGGATTAGTTTTGCTTTTTTGAATTACGTTTTTGGGTTTGTGGAAGATGGGACCAGAATACAACAATGGACTGCATGGATCCAACAAACTTTTTTAAAACATGTTGGACCTTCCATCAATCACAAATAGATATATAGATAGAAACACATTGTATACTACTTCATCTGTTATAGGAACAGCAACTGAAACCAACGTAATAAAGGTTTAACTGAAAGATTTCATGATGTGGTTGAGTGGATCAATAATTATACCAGACATTGGATTTGACTAGTTGATTGATGTCGATTTTACAGATAGTACGTTTATGAATACATGTGCACTGGCTTGAATTTTGAAGAGGCAACCAGACCTATAATCAGGAGATGCTGTCTGTTTAGCTTCTTGGTAACTGATGTTTCTATCTATTTTGTTTATATGCGAAAGAAAGGATGACAACTCACAAATTGAAAGAAATGAAATTTGCATTGTACATCTTTGTTCTAGTCATATTATCAAGCGCGTTAGGAATAAAATTGCAGCTGTTAGTTTAGATGTTGAACTTTCAAAGTTCATTCTTTTCTCTTTTGTTTCATGGAAAATATCCACAACACTCAATTTGGATATTGATAAAGCAATAAAATCAGTACTTACTTCACCATACTCGACAGTCACAGAATCTCTTACGATGTTGCGTGAATTAATAAAAGACCGTGATATTTAAAAAAACAGACTTTTTCACTAAATGACATCGCGCAACTCAATATAGAAGAACATAATGATTGCACGCAACTTTTGACTGCTGAAACTATTAGATAATGAAGAAACTTGGAAAAGAAAGGAAAAGACCAATACAAATTCGTCTTACTGTTGTACACCTGATAAGATTCCTGAACCCAAATTTACTCAGGTGTTGCCAGTTGAAAAAAACCGAATCGAAAATAAAGAAATCAACTGCTGGTGAAATTCTACTGTTCAAAGTTTGAAAGTTTGTTGTGATTCCAAATGTAAGTATAGCAAATGTAGGAATGACTACCTTTTTAAATGCGAAGCAAGGAAAACAAAACAACTACATTGTGGATACTTTATTTAAGAGAACAATTTACACATTTCAGTCTGACGAGTTAGACTTTCTTAACCCTCAACACCATTCCCGAGGTAGCACTATTCCCGAGGTAGAAAAGCATTAGTATTTCAAAAATTCAAAAGTTTTGAAAACAGTAAATTTATAAATATGACCATATCAATTATAATTCAGCACAAAGTGCTGACTACTGGGCTGGTGATACCTTCGGGGAATTAAAACTCCACCAACAGATGCAGATGAGCCGTTGCCTCTTACACCGAATCTTATTATTACTAAATAATTGCAGCCTCGGAAAAATTATTCAACTAAGTATCTAATGCAAGTGTATGTAGCCGCTACAAACAGAAAATTAGAAAGGAAAATCCTTTTAAATAGATCAGTAAGTTTAGAATTATATCGGTTGTTCACACAGAATAGTGTGGAATGTGATTTATACTGTGTAAATGTGCGGTATAAACTGTTGACGCTGAGCAGATATGTCTGACAAAGCTACAAAGTTTTACAATGAACTCGAAATATTGTAATGTCTCAAAGGGAAAAGTGAAAGGCTTAAGAGTGTTGACTTGTCTCAGCGGAAAATGGAAAAACAAATTGCGACTATAGCATGACTCTAATACAATTTTGCCTAATCCATCAAAAGTCATTGCAGAGTGGTACGAGGAAACAGACTCAGGGAAACATAGTCATAGAAGACAACTGTTGTCACTTGTATCACTGTTAATGAACTAGCACGAGTTCCTTACTATGATATGACCTTAGTTAATATTAATTTTATAAGGGTAAACTCCGTTGGGTGTTAAATGATATTCTGGTTAAAGCTGGGCAAAATTCAACAAGATACCATTTGTACCTGTAATTTAATATTAGCAGCGTTTCCTTTACTCCAACCCCCAAGGGTGACTGGGGAATAGAAGTATGGTCACATTGGTCTTCCTCCGACCGGCAGTAAAACCCGTGCTAAAGTGGGGCGTCCGTTTGGCTGTGCGGGATGTACAAATTTGCAGCCACGTCCGGTCAGAATGGGGACGTTAAATCCGATGCCTCGTGTAAAGAGAGTGCTACGCTCTTTGCACGTTAAGAACCCTTGCAACAACTCTTTGAGGGGTCCGTAGGTGACCTGTTGCAAGGCTAAATTTCTGTCCCTATCCAATATACCCTCATTTCCCGTGGCAGTCTAAATTTCTCCGACCTTAATCCCTTAATCTATTACAGAACCTACCTATTGTATTTATTGTGAACTTGTTTTCGTCCTGAATATGCATGAAATATTTGCCACTGGACGTTAAGCAACCAACAATCAATCAATCCTTTACTCCACCTGAAAAAATCAAAAATTAACAATGTATGCAGTGCATATAGTAACGCCGGTATCCTTCACAAACAGAAATAAGTGAAGGATGATGACTAGAAGGAATGAAAAAAAAACTCTGGTGACCAAATATAACAGCCAACCAGGTATGTAAGAAGGTTGTCCCTTCATTTGACCTCATGAGTAAATTTCTGCAAACACTGGAGATGAAAGTAGAATTGTTGAGCTGTTTGCAAGCAGAGGAAATTAACTTTGATAATGGTTATAGTGTATAATTGAAGTAGGATGAAAAAAAATGAAACATGTTGCCTCCATAAAGTAATGATGGACCACTTTGACGAAATTGCTGCTTTTGCCTAGGCCGAACGACCAGGTGGGGAGGATGTATATTGTCACGTTTTCAGCAATTGGATAATTCTCTTCCGCCAGAATTTTTAAATGGAGCATCTTCGTATACGGCCAACTGTGTAAATTGTTTTGTATAATCATTTTGTATCAAGATCATGTTACCAAAAGATGAAATGAGCTCTGGACAACACCGAAAACAAGCAATGAGCTCCAAGTAGCACCAATGACAAAAAAAAAAGATTGTTTCCATTATTATTTTGACAAAATCAAATTGTCATGAATATTAAGTGATTTTTTTTTAATTGGAGCATCAACGTATGCGGCCAACTGTTTAAATTTATGTAGTTTTTGGTGGGGTTCGTGTTGCTTATTCTTTAGTTTTCTATGTTGTGTCATGTGTACTATTGTTTGTCTTTTTCATTTTTAGCCATGACGTTGTCAGTTTATTATCGATTTATGAGTTTGACTGTCCCTCTGGTATCTTTCATCCCTATTTTATTATGTCATGTTACCAAATGATGAACTGAGCTCTGGACAACACCGATAACAAGCAGTGAGCTCCAAGTAGCACCAATGACAAAACATAGTGCACTTTGTTTCAGATTCAACAGTGAGATTGTGTTAAGCTGTCAATGAAAGGAAATTCAGAAATGTTTAAAAATGAAAACTACAAATTCCAGAGAAAAGAAGTCTTGAATTGATTTAAGCGAGTATTTATCATTCATTATTTTGAATTATTTTCGAAACATTATGGATTTGTTTCTGTATCGACAGGTTGCTGTGATTATCACTTAAATTATTAGTGGAAAACACAAGAAATACATAACCATTGTATACCAAGATCCAGTGCATATGGTTTCCCCAAAATTTACCTTTTCATTTAACTTTCTAGCAAAATTCTATAATTCTCAAGTAGGAATCTTATTTTTTTATTTTTGACCATGGCATTGTCAGTTTGTTTTCGATCTATGAGTTTGACTGTCCCTCTGGTATCTTTCGTCCCTCTTTTATGTAGAACAGACAATCTTATAACTTAATTTGGGCTGCAGATGTATAGAAATGTGCAGGCAAAGGTTAAATAAAAAGAAAAGAGAAAACCAGATATGAGGATACTTGCCCATTTATTGTTATAATCTACAGAAAAACGAGAGATAAATGGTAATGCAGAGGTTATATTTCTATCAGCGACCCTCACGACACTTACCAAAGAGGAAATCCTGGATAATCATAAGTCTGTTATATGTTCCTTTGGAATTTCAACCAAAGATGAAGTACTGGATCTTCCATCACTGTATTGGATACCTAAACTACATAAGTGTCCTTACAAACAACGGTATATTGCTTGGTCTTCCAAGTACACCACGAAACCTCTTTCTAAATTATTAACATCTATTTTATCAGCAATCAAAGACGGGCTTCAAAGTTATTGTGAAACTGCCTATTCTAGAGGTGGCGTGAATTAGATGTGGATACTTAAAAATTCCAAAGATCTTTTAGAGTACATACAATCTAACTCTCTTTCATCTTGTAATAGTATTAAAACATTTGACTTTTCTACACTTTACACAAGTATTCTTCTGTCAGTCTTGTATTATTTTTAATTTTAGTTTCTTGTGTACAATTTGGAGTTTAGTATGGCGTTCATTATCACTGAACTAGTATATATATTTGTTTAGGGGCCAGCTGAAGGACGCCTCCGGGTGCGGGAATTTCTCGCTGCATTGAAGACCTGTTGGTGACCTTCTGCTGTTGTCTGTTCTGTGGTCGGGTTGTTGTCTCTTTGACACATTCCCCATTTCCATTCACAATTTTATTAACATTCCAAACTAAAAGACAAATTGAAAGAGTTGGTATTGCTTCGTTTCATAAAAAAGAATGGCCAACGTAGATACAAGTATCTTGTCTTAGGGAGGGATAAATCCTACTTTGTAAAGGATCACTCTGATTCAAACAAAAATTCTCTGAAACTGACATTATGAAGATGCTTGATTTCTTGATTGACAACATATTTGTTACGTTCGGAGGACGTGTTTTTCAACAGACTGTCGGCATTCCAATGGGAACAAATTGTGCTCCTCTTATTGCCGACTTGTTTCTTTATTATTATGAGGCTGACTTCATCAGACCTGGGGTAATTAAAAATGTAATTGTAATTAGCTGTACTTAATTACAATTTTGAAAGTAATGCAATGTAATGTGTAATTGAGCATATTTTCAATTACATGTAATTGAAAGTAATTAATTACATTGCCTTTTTGACATGTAATTAAGAATTACATTTCAATTACTTTAAATTACTTCAGTTATTCACTATTTTTTATTTCAAATGGGGGTCAACTTGGCACTATTTGGGGGCCGGAACATGGGTGGGGTCATTTTTCGACTATTGATTCGCTACTGGTAGAACCTTTATGTTTTGTGTAATACAAGAGACCGATGTCCAGGTGTCCATTTACATTTTTTATTTCAGCCCGGGGTCATCTTGGCATTATTAGAGGGTGAATTTTCATGGAACATTCTAGAACAATAGTCATGTGATTAGTCATGTGATAGTGTTGAATTATTCCTATGTAATTTTTATGTTATATAATGATAGATTATTACAGGTAGCACCATATGTAGCTGTAATTCGACTTTGGAATTTTTAAAATGGCCGCCGTTACCATGGAAACTGCAAAAATGTGAAATTTTTTTAAAATGCTTCAAATTTAATGAAATTTTAGAGATGCTAACGAGTGTATGTAGATTTGGAATTTCCAAAATGGCCGCCGTTGCCATGGAAACAACAAAAATGCGAAAATTCTAGATTTGGTCCAATCTTTATGAAACTTGACAGTAATGTGACCTGTCATGTGTAGATGTGCCATCCGACTTTGGAATTTTCAAAATGGCTGCCGCTACCATGGAAACTGCAAAAATGTCGAAAATTCAAAATGCTTCAAACTTAATGAAACTTTACACAAATGTTGACTGTCTTATGTAGATGTGGCATTTGACTTTGGAATTTCCAAAATGGCCACCGTAACCATGGAAACACGAATGCCTAAATTTAAAAATTGGTCCAATTTTTATGAAACTTGTAAGTAATGTGACCTGTCATGTGTAGATTATTTCATCTGAATCATGAACTTTTAACCCCAAGGGTGACTGGGGAATAGAAGTATGGTCACCATTGGTCTTCCTCCGACCGGCAGTAAAACCCGTGCTAAAGTGGGGCGTCCGTTTGGCTGTGCGGGATGTACAAATTTGCAGCCACGTCCGGTCAGAATGGGGACGTTAAATCCGATGCCTCGTGTAAAGAGAGTGCCACGCTCTTTGCACGTTAAGAACCCTTGCAACAACTCTTTGAGGGGTCCGTAGGTGACCTGTTGCAAGGCTAAATTTCTGTCCCTATCCAATATACCCTCATTTCCCGTGGCAGTCTAAATTTCTCCGACCTTAATCCCTTAATCTATTACAGAACCTACCTATTGTATTTATTGTGAACTTGTTCTCGTCCTGAATATGCATGAAATATTTGCCACTGGACGTTAAGCAACCAACAATCAATCAATCAATCATGAACTTTTGCACTAAATTGGGCATATCTTCAAGAGAAAACAATAAGCTTATCACTTCCCTAATGTTTTTTTCAATAAATATACAAATATGTAATTATTCTATATACAAAATGAAGATATAAACAAGATGTATTTTGACTTGGCCAATCGAGTTAAGAAATGATCGTCATCTTTTATTTATTTGCACATTGGAACCAAATCCATCCTGATTATGCATTGATGAGTCTAAAGGCACCTTTTCCATTTTCCAGGGAAATAAAAGTGTTATTTTTTTCTAATTATTGCTCTTCTCTTGTTAGAATTCATGGGCTCCCTTTTAAACTGCTTATTGCCGTACACTGTGTAGTTTTTGATTTCAAAATCCGCCAACAAGGGCTGGAGAGGTCCAAGAGCTATTTTTTCGGGATTTTTTAATGACTTCAAATGCATCGAGTTTATCAAATAATTTTTAGCAGACATCTTGGATGTTTTTGCTGTTATAATTTCTCGTTCATTTCAATTTCTACATGTTATTTTCTTGCATTTGCAGTGTTAACTCTTTTCTGGCTTGTAGTTCTTCCCTCATCATTTGTTGTTACCTATTTCAAAATCATAGGCACCCCAAGGGTGACTGGGGAATAGAAGTATGGTCACCATTGGTCTTCTTCCGACCGGCAGTATAACCCTTGCTAAAGTGGGGCGTCCGTTTGGCTGTACGGGATGTACAAATTTGCAGCCACGTCCGGTCAGAATGGGGACGTTAAATCCGATGCCTCGTGTAAAGAGAGTGCCACGCTCTTTGCACGTTTAAAACCCTTGCAACAACTCTTTGAGGGGTCCGTAGGTGACCTGTTGCAAGGCTAAATTTCTGTCCCTATCCAATATACCCTCATTTCCCGTGGCTGTCTAAATTTCTCCGACCTTAATCCTGGAAGCCCTTATTACAGAACCTACCTATTGTATTTATTGTTAATTTGTTCTCGTCCTGAATATGCATGAAATATTTGCCACTGGACGTTAAGCAACCAACAATCAATCAATCAATTAAGTGATATTGGTAAATGGCTTTCCCAATTGATTGACAATTCATTGAATTTGTACAACTGACTAACAAAAGAGGTCTATGATGTTTAATAAACAATAACATTTACCTGTAATTTACCTGTTTCAAGAATCGGCGCAAATGAAAAAGGAAATCGGCGCTAATGAAAGAAAAAAATCGGCGCAAATGCAAAACTCCGTGGTACACAGTCGTTGAACAGAATGAAATTTATTGCAATGGGGTAAGAAACTAACAAGGTAGTTGAGTCATTGTACTTTTTTCATAAAGCGAGCAAAAATATTTCTTCTCGTCCAGATGGTGTGATTTCATTTACAGAGCTGGTCTGACAAAGAAAAGATTTCGTAGCTCACAAGAAAGGTAAAATTAAACGCAAGTAAGTATTTCCCCCATTCAAATCACATGATAGAATAAAACAAGCCAAAGTGATGCTCCCGCACTCCACTTTTTAACAATGTCAATATAGGACTTTCTTCGAGATATTATTGATGTAACAGATTCAATGTTTTATTTTAAAATCCAGCATTTACTCTGGGAAATCTCAACGTAGTGCGAAAGAGATTAAATTAACACGACATATTTTATATGTTGAGCGTTTCAACTTTTCAAATTTTTCGAAAAACTAAGGATGTTCTTATCCCAGGAATAGATTACCATAGTCGTATTTGGCACAACTATTTGGAATTTCGGGGTCTCAATGCTCTTCAACTTTGTACTTGTTTGGCTTTACAACTATTTTGATCTGAGTGTCACTGATGAGTCTTATGTAGACGAAACACGCGTGTGGCACCCGATGAGACTCCTGTTATCCTCTTGAAAAAGTGGGATATACTGTTTCACCTCTGTCTGTCCGTCCGTCCGTCCGTCCCATAAATATTTTTCTTCGCATTTTTCTCATGAACTACTTTACAAGGATTTCTGAAATTTTGTTTCAAGGTTTATATGAGTGAGGTATACCGTGTGATGCTTTTTTAGATTCATCACTTAACAACTTCCTGTTTACCGAACACTTACATCATTTTACACATGATAGCCCAATTTAAAATTTGTTATGCCCCCTCTTTAAAAAAGTGGGGGTATACTGTTTTAACTCTGTCTGTCCGTCCGTCCTTCCGTCCCATAAATATTTTTCGTCACATTTTTCTCAGGAACTACATTACAAGGATTTCTGTATATTTGTCTTAAGATTTATATGAGCGAGCTTATACCATGCGATGCGTTTTCAGATTCATCACTTTTATAACAACTTTCTATTTATCCCATTCTTTTAGCGGGGTATCATTAGTGAGCAGTAGGTCACAGATTCACTTGTATTAATTTTCGTTCATGTCTATGTTTCTAGCCTCCATCTGATCCTGATTTGCAAAGGTGTCAGATCTGCCAGCCAATAAGTTTGTCACACCAGCAAAGACCAAAATGAACTATCAAAGCCAAATCATATGAACATTTTTATACACACAATATTATAGAATGGCATATAATTGAAAAAATAAGTCGACTTAAAGTGCCATTCAGCAATAAGCCACAGTATAAACATGCATTTATAGTATATATAAACCAGTCAGTGATAGTTATTTTTTTTAACATATATGTATTTACAGTACCTTTTTGTCTATTGTAAGTTCCTTACGTGAAGTACCATGTTGCCTTGCAGATGATATTTTGTTTACCTTGAAGAGAAAATGCAAACTTGCACACCTTGGGCAAAAGTGATTCTATTATACCAAAAATCGGAACTAAAACTTTATAGAGATTCACTGAAATTTATCTACGTGAAATACTTAATTAGTATTTAGAAACAAAGGATCACCATAGCACGGTCCGTGGAGTATAGGACTTACAAGTTGTTCATATTGTTGGTTGTATAAAACTAAAATTTTACTGTGTCATGAAAAAGTAGTGTGTTCGTATATTAAGTTCCACATGAAAAAATATCCTGAAATCATGGTAATATAATTGTTACTGGAACAGATATATTAGTATTATTACAATTGTTTTTCCTTCTGGAATAAAGGGTATAGAATATTCATTCCCAGAGGTTTTATGCTGATATTTCATATACTTGACATGGTGTACATTTCTAGTAGTCCTTTGTTAATTCATGTCTTTCATCGTATGTTTACTTTGTTTACTTTATTACTTTACATTTTCTAACATTGGACTCGGACTTCTCTTGGACTGGTTTTTAATTGTACGTATCATGGTGTGTTTATTTATTCTTCATTGGCTGTAGGTGGAAGGGGGAAGGTTGAGATCTCACTAAACATGTTTAACACTACCACATTTTGCGCCTGTCCCAAGTCAGGAACCTATAGGTTTTATTAGTCTTGTATATTTTTTTTTACTTTTAGTTCATCTCTGTGTATCGAAGTGAAGATGCGTCCATTTTCTTGATCTAGTATATATTAGGATTTCGGGGCCTGCTCAAGACCTCCTCTGGGTGCGGGATTTCTCGCATGTTGAAGACCCATTGGTGGCCTTGAGTTGTTTTGTACGTTTAGGTCGGGTTGTTGTCTCTTTGACATATTCCCCGTTTCCATTCTTATTCAATATGTAGCATTAATGCTTTAAATAAAGGGTGAAATGTTTTTGGTAGAACAACATGGTTCAATCATTATTAAAAAGATCACTTAGAGGACTCACTTTGACCTATCTTTTCTGCTTGAGGGGTTTTTCTAAAACCTTTAAATTTAGGTTTTGTTAAATAACGAATGTTGCATTTGATTCCATGTCTCATAGACATATTTTCTAGCACCATGCAGTAAATGTATTTCATTCTATAAACATTTAGTGCATATAACCCCATATGATGAGTTACCCATGTATTCTTAGTTCAGGTGCAACATGTTAGACATGTCGCTGTGTTAATAGTATATTTTATTTATCCACAGAAAACTGTTTTGCCTGAAGAGAGTTGCCAAATATTGGAGGAGTTGTACCAGTCAGGAATGACTTCAAAAGGAAAAGCCTGTGAAACATATCACAAAGAAGCAGAAACCAAAACTGGAATACAACTTCAAGTTATAAAGGTATAATATCATGTTAAATAATATATTTTTGAAAAAGTAAATGAAATACATTAAAAGCAGTAATTTTCGTGGAGGATTTAGTCTCGTTATTTTAAGACATACTTATCTTGTTTATTAAATTACTTAAACATTAACAGACTGAATATGTTTTCGACTTACAATGTACCTGTATAAATTGTCTGTTTGGTTAGATGTCTTGATATTTATCTTGAACCATAAAAATAAAACTATTTACAATCATGATAAATTTCATGGGAAATGAACAAAATTCTGTCATTATATAATTTCAGTTTATAGAAATGTGTAACCATTGAATAACAATGGATACCAGAATAAAATTTTCCGGAAATTTAAAATACATTAAATTTAGACATTTTACAACGCAAAAGTTGATGTGTATCAGTTTATTTTTCTACACTAAAAGGCAGATTTACAACAATTTAGGCAATCATGTAAATGTTTGACAAATGTAACTACTTTCTGCAAGATATATTTGCGGATCTACTAATGTGAATGTATTATTCCTTTGTCATTATATAGGAGGTAGTCAAAGATATGCTGAAGATAATTATTTTATTTCCATAGCTTTAGTCATTTTCCAAAGATATGTAAAGATAGGCCATAGATTTGCATGCACTTTCAAAGATATTTAAAATTTCCATAACTAGTTTACAGAGGTGTGCAAATTTTTGAGAGACCGCGGTTTAGAAAACATTAACGACCAATGTAAATGCTGACAAATGCTTGTGTTATATGTGTATTATACAGAATTTTTTCATCAAAACCAAGAAACTGTCAACATTATTTGAACACGATCCGTATTATGTTATCAAGAGAAAAGGATCTCGACTTACTTTAAAGAACAATGAAGGGAACATCTCCCAACGGAACAGTTCATTTATTAAAAAGTTTAACGGACAAATAAACGAAAACATTGTGATGAAACTGACTCACAACCATTAAGCAGATCATTACTATTTAGAATTTCAAAGCTTTTGTTTCAACTTTTTTTTTATATTTCCAACAAGAATGCCTCCATGAAGTTACGGCCCTGATTTATTGATGAAAGGGAAGCAGATATTGCTACGTTTTTTTCACATCCAATGTCATGTGACACGGGTACTGCTATTTTGCATGTTGCGTGTTGTATGTTGACTTACAGGATAAAGTTAAATGACATTCTTTTGTGCATTAGGGCACACCATTTTTAAACCTAAAGCTGGTTTCATTGTTAGATGAAGGCGGTGAAATGCAGTCATCTTTAAAAAAAAAACAAAACAAGTATGATGACAAAAATTACAACACAAATGTTGTCACATGTCAATTTCACCTAAAACAGTGTGCAGTACGTCATGGAAGTAGTGCATACATGGGTCGACAAGATAAAAATGACATGGTTCAACGTTTTAAAAAGAGAAAAAAAATGGTATATCCAGAAAATGTTAACAAATACAATAGAGTATTTTCGGCGATGGAAGAATTTATTTTATGCTCAAGAAAAACGCATTTGACTAAATGGCTCAATTGGTGGGATAATGAAGACAGAATCTTTCAATCAGTTTAATTGAGGTCTGGAGCTGCATGTCAGTAACTGCTAGTAGTCTGTTGTTATTTATGTATTATTGTCATTTTGTTTATTTTCTTTTGTTTCCTATTCTGACAGCGGGTGTTTCTCGCTGCATTGAAGGCCCATTGGTGGACTTCGGCTGATGTCTGCTCTTTGGTCGGGTTATTGCCAAATTTACAGTGAAATGTAGAAAAATTATTATAAAACCGATGGCAGGTTTGGTGTTACAGTCTATACAATTATCTTTAGAATATGGTCGATTTAAGGTTACATCTGAATGAACTATCCAAAAGGTGGTAAAATTAACTGAAAAATGTAGCAATTTTTTTAATAAAGCTGTGGTTGGTTTAAGTTACTTATAATACAATTGTAAATACATATAAGAAAATTATCTTAATCAAATGACGCATTTAAAGTAACATCAAATACTATTATTAAAAAAGTTGTCTAATTTACAGTAAAATGTGGAAAAATTATCAATACACCGATGACAGGTTTGGTGTACATTTTATACAAATATCTATAAAATATGGTCGATTTAAGGTAATATGAAATCACTTATCAAAAAAGTGGCCAAATTTACAGTGAAATGTAGAAAAATTATTATTAAACCGATGGTAGGTTTGGTGTTACAGTCTATACAATTATCTTTAGAATATGGTCGATTTAAGGTTACATCTGAATGAATTATCCAAAAGGTGGTAAAATTAACTGAAAAATGTATCAATTTTTTAATAAAGATGTGGTTGATTCAAGTTTACTTCTAATACAAATGTCAATACATATTGGAAAATTATCTTGATCAAATGACCGCTTTAAGATAACATCAAATACTATTATCAAAAAAGTTGTCAAATTTACAGTAAAATGTATAAAAGTTATCAATACACCGATGGCAGGTTTATTAAACAATCTATACATATATATATACAATATGGTCGATTTAAGGTTTCATCTAGTACAATTATCCTTTAAGTAGTAAAATTAACTGAAAAATGTAAAATTTCAACAAAGCTGTGGTTGGTTAATGTTTATATCTGATACAACTGTCAGTACATCTAAGAAAATTATCTTGATCAAATGACTGATTTAAGGTAACATCAAATACAATCATCAAAAAAGTTGTCAAATTTACAATAAAATGTGGAAAAATTATCAAAACACCGATGGCAGGTTTGCTGTTACAATCTATACAATTATCTTTAGAATATGGTCGATTTAAGGTTGCATCTGAAAGAATTATCCAAAAAGTGGTCAAACTTACTGAAAATCTGAATTATCCAAAAGGTGGCAAAATTAACTGAAAAATGTAGCAATTTTTTAATAAAGCTGTGGTATAAGGTAATATCAAATACAATTATCAAAAAAGTGGTCAAATGTAGAAATTTTTTTTATCAATAAACCGATGGTAGGCTTGGTGTTACATTCTATATAATTATCTTTAGAATATGGACGATTTAAGGTAACATCTGAATGAATTATCCAAAAAGTGGTAAAATTTACTGAAAATTGTATTTTTTTTTAATAAAGCTGTCATTGGTTCAAGCTTACTTCTGATACTAATGTCAATACATATTATAAAAATTATCTTGATCAAATGACCGATTTAAGGTAACATCATATGCAATTATCAAAAAAGTTGTCAAATTTAAGGTAAAATGTGGAAAAATTATCAATACACCGATGGCAGTTTTGGTATACATTCTATACAAATATCTATAAAATATGACCGATTTATGAAATTATCAAAAAAGTTGTCAAATTAAGTCAAATGTAGAAAAAAATATTATTAAACCGATGGCAGGTTTGGTGTTACAATCTAATTATCTTTAGAATATGGTCGATTTAAGGTAACATCTGAATGAATTATTCAAATAGTTGTAGAATTAGCTGGAAAAAAATTATTTTTTTGATAAAGCTGTGGTTGATTTAAGTTTAATTCTAATACAAATGTCAATACATATTAGAAAATTATCTTGATCAAATGACCGATTTAAGGTAACATCAAATACAATTATCAAAAAATGTGGAAAATTATTATTAAACCGATGTCAGGTTTGGTGTTACAATCTATAGAATTATCTTTAGAATATGGTCGATTTAAGGTTACATCTGAATGAATTATCCATAAAGGTGGTAAAATTAACTGAAAAATGTAGCATTTTTTTAATAAAGCTGTGGTTGGTTTAAGTTACTTATAATACAATTGTAAATACATATGAGAAAATTATCTTAATCAAATGACCCAATTAAAGAAACATCTAATAATATTATTAAAAAAAATTGTCTAATTTACAGTAAAATGTGGAAAAATTATCAATACACCGATGACAGGTTTGGTGTACATTTTATACAAATATCTATAAAATATGGTCGATTTAAGGTAATATGAAATCATTTATCAAAAAAGTGGCCAAATTTACAGTGAAATGTAGAAAAATTATTACTAAACCGATGGCAGGTTTGGTGTTACAGTCTATACAATTATCTTTAGAATATGGTCGATTTAAGGTTACATATGAAATGTCAATACATATTGGAAAATGATCTTGATCAAATGACCGATTTAAGGTAACATCAAATACTATTATCAAAAAAGTTGTCAAATTTACAGTAAAATGTATGAAAGTTATCAATACACCGATGGCAGGTTTATTGAACACTCTATACAAATATCTATACAATATGGTCGATTAAAGGTTTCATCTAATACAATTATCCTTAAAGTGGTAAAATCAACTGAAAAATTTAAATATTCAATAAAGCTGTGCTTGGCTCATGTTTATATCTGATACAACTGTCAGTACATCTATGAACATTATCTTGATCAAATGACCGAGTTAAGGTAACATCAAACACAATCATCAAAAAAGTTGTCAAATTTACAATGAAATGTTGAAAACTTATCAATACACCGATGGCAGGTTTAGTGTACACTCTATTCTATACAAATATCTATAAAATATGGTCGAATTTAGGTTTCATCTAATACAATTATCCAAAAAGTGGTTAAATTAACTGAAAAATGTCAAATTTTCAACAAAGCTGTGGTTGGTTCATGTTAATATCTAAAACAACTATCAGTACATCTAAGAAAATGATCTGGAAGAAATTACCGATTTAAGGTAATATCAAATACAATTATCAAAAAAGTTGTCAAATTTACAGTCAAATGTAGAAAAATTATCAATAAACCGATGGCAGGCATCTTGTAACATTTTATAAAATTATCTTTAGAATATGGACGATTTAAGGTAACATCTAAATGAATTAACCAAAAAGTGGTAAAATTTAGTGAAATTGTTGTATTTTATTTTAATAAAGCTATGATTGGTTCAAGTTTATTTCCAATATGAATGTCAATACATATTTGAAAATTATCTTGATCAAATGACCGATTTAAGGTAACATCATATACTATTATCAAAAAAGTTGTCTAAATTACAATAAAATGTGGAAAAATTATCAATACCCGATGAAAGTTTTGGTGTACAATCTATACAAATATCTATACCACATGGTCGATTTAAAGTTTCATCTAATACAATTATCCTTAAAGTAGTAAAATTAACTGAAAATTGTAAAATGTTCAACAAAGCTGTGGTTTGTTCATGTTTATATCTGATACAACAGTCAGTACATCTAAGAAATTGATTTAGAACAAATGTCCGATCTAAGGTTATATCAAATACAATTATTAAAAAAAGGGTCAAATTTACAGTAAAATGTGGAAATTTTCAATACACCGAGATGGCAAGTTTAGTGTACATTCTATACAATTATCTATAAAATATGATCGATTTAGGGTTTCATTCAATACAATTATCCTAAAAGTGGTAAAATTAACTGAAAAATTTAAATTTTCAATAAAGCTGTGCTTGGCTTATGTTTATATCTGATACAACTGTCAGTACATCTATGAAAATAATCTTGATCAAATGACCGATTTTAGGTAACATCAAATGCAATCATCAAAAAAAATTGTCTAATTTACAGTAAAATGTGGAAAAATAATCAATACACCGATGGCAGGCCTAGTGTATATTCTATACAAATATCTATAAAAAATGATCGATTTATTAGATTATCAAAAAAGTTGTCAAATTTACGGTCAAATGTAGCAAAAATTATTATTAATCCGATTGCAGGTTTGGTGTTACATTCTAAACAATTATCTTTAGAATATGGTCGATTTAAGGTAACAACTGAATGATTATCCAAAAAGTGGTAAAATTAACTGAAAAGTGTTGCAATTTTTCAAATAAAGTTGTGGTTAGTTCAAGTTTGCGTCTAATACAATTGTCAATACATATCAGAATATTATCTTGATTAAATGACCGATTTAAGGTAACATTAAATACAATTATCAAAAAAGTTGTCAAATTTACAGTAAAATGTGAAAAAATTATCAATACACCGAGATGGCAGGTTTGATGTACATTCTATACAATCATCTATAAAATATGATCGATTTAGGGTTCATTCAATACAATTATCCTAAAAGTGGTAAAATTAACTGAAAAATTGAAATATTCAATAAAGCTGTGCTTGGCTCATGTTTATATCTGATACAACTGTCAGTACATCTATGAAAATTGTCTTGATCAAATGACCGATTTAAGGTAACATCAAACACAATCATCAAAAAAGTTGTCAAATTTACAATGAAATGTAGAAAATTATCAATAAACCGATGGCAGGCATCTTGTAACATTTTATATAATTATCTTTAGAATATGGACGATTTAAGGTAACATCTGAATGCATTAACCAAAATGTGGTAAAATTTACTGAAAATTGTTGTATTTTTTTTTAAATAAAGCTGTGATTGGTTCAAGTTTATTTCTAAAACAAATGTCAATACATATTTAAAAATTATCATGATCAAATTACCAATTTAAGGTACCATCAAATATTATTATCGAAAAAATTGTCTAACTTACAGTAAAATATGGAAAAATAACAATACACCGAAGGCAGGTATGGTGTACATTCTATACAAATATTTATACAATATGGTCGATTTAAAGTTTCGTCTAATACAATTATCCCTCTAGTGGTAAAATTAACTGAAAAAATGTAAAATTTTCAACAAAGGGGTGGTTGTTCATGTTTATATCTGATACAACTGTCAGTACATCTAAGAAATTTATTTAGAACAAATGACCGATTTAAGGTTATATTCAAATACAATTATTAAAAATAGTGGTGAAGTTTACAGTAAAATGTGGAAAAATTATCAATACACCGATGGCAGGTCTAGTGTATATTCTATATAAATATCTATAAAATATGATCGATTTATTAAATTATCAAAAAAGTTGTCAAATTTACGGTGAAATGTAGAAAAAATTATTATTAATCCGATGGCAAGTTTGGTGTTACATTCTAAACAATTATCTTTAGAATATGGTCGATTCAAGGTAACAACTGAATGATTATCCAAAAAGTGGTAAAAGTAACTGAAAAGTGTTGCAATTTTTAAATAAAGTTGTGGTTAGTTCAAGTTTGCGTCTTATACCATTGTCAATACATATCAGAAAATTATCTTGATTAAATGACCGATTTAAGGTAACATTAAATACAATTATCAAAATAGTCAAATTTACAGTAAAATGTGAAAAAATTATCAATACACCGAGATGGCAGGTTTGGTGTACATTCTATACAATTATCTATAAAATATGATCGATTTAGGGTTTCATTCAATACAATTATCCTAAAAGTGGTAATTAACTGAAAAATTTTAATTTTCAATAAAGCTTTGCTTGGTTCATGTTAATATCTGATACAACTGTAAGTACATCTATGAAAATTATCTTGATCAAATGACAGATTTAAGATAACATCAAATACAATCATCAAAAAAATTGTCAAATTTACAATAAAATGTGGAATAATTATCAATACACCGACGGCAGGTTTGGTGTACACTCTATTCTATACAAATATCTATAAAATATGGTCGATTTATGGTTTCATCTAATACAATTATCCAAAACGTGGCTAAATTAACTGAAAAATGTAAAATTTTCAACAAGGCTGTGGTTGGTTCATGTTAATATCTGAAACAACTGTCAGTACATCTTAGAAAATTATCTGGAACAAATTACCGATTTAAGGTAACATCAAATACAATCATCAAAAAAGTTGTGAAATTTACAATTAAATGGTGGAAAAATTATCAATAAACCGATGACAGGCATCTTGTAACATTTTATATAATTATCTTTAGATTGATTGATTGATTGTTGGTTGCTTTACGCCGCATTAGCACAAAAAGGCTATATCGCGGCGAGAGCTAATTCGAATATTTTTACAATTTAAAGCAAATTTTTAAAATCAGACAAACAGTCCTTCAATAATCTAAAAATCTAGACTAAAGCAATTTGATTATTTAGAAATAAAAATCAACAGTAAGATAACATGATAAAAGTTAAAATCGATTTACATATAATAACATTTTAAAATTTTATAATAAATTCCAATTTCTTTTAATAATGAAACAATATTTGTAAATGGAACATTATTAAATAAATCATACATATTATTGACATTGAAATGCTTCTTACGAATATCAGCAATGTCAATACAATTAATTAAAACGTGTTTAATAGTATACTTGCAGTTACAAGGTATACATTGTGGTTCTACTTCATTTTTAAAAGATATCCGTGTGTTATTCTAGTATGACCAATACTACATCTAGAAATAACACACTGATCTTTTCTGCACATAAAATTATTGAAAGGTTTACCTAAGTTAGGTTTAATTTCATGTAATTTATTATCATCTTTTTTACTCCATTCATTTTTCAATATATTAAAAACATATAAGTTTTAAAATCGGTATATGGTATATCACAGTTGAAGGGTCACCCAGGGCATTCTTTGCCCCAAGGTCTACAGCTGTGTTTCCAAGGATTCCAACATGACTCGGCACCCAAAGAAATATTATTTCTTTAAGAAGAATTTTTAAATTCCTTATTACATATAAAATTTTGAGAATTGTTGGGTTTTTAATTTTAGTATTTTGTATAGGTTGTAAGCATTGAAGTGAATCAGAACATATAATAAATTTGGATTTATCTGAAGAAGCAATACATTTCAAAGCCAAAATTATTGCTTCTGCTTCAGCTTTTGATCCATCAGTATAGACAGTTGAAAAATCTGAATAATTGGCTTAAATTTCAGCATAGTGTTGCTGAATTAAAAGAGGATTTGTTTTATTTTTATTGTGTTCACGGAGATCAAATATCATTTTTGGTTTGGGAAGTTCCCATGGAGGACATTTGCAAGTTTCAACTTGAGCAACAGATTTTAAATCAAAAGAAGCTAAATGTGGTTTTAAACGTATACCTAACGGAGGAATTTTATTTTCATGTTTTGCAAAAATATCTACATAAATTGGATTAAAAACACAGCTGTAGGCAGGATTATCAGAATAGGCTTTTAATTTGACAGCATATTGAAGTCCAAGCTTCAAACGTCTGTTAGAGAGTGAGTGCTCATCAGCCTCTACATACAGACTCTCAACTGGTGAGGTTTTAAATGCGCCAAGACAGAGACGCAAACCCTGGTGATGCATAGCATCGAGAATCTGTATGTAGGACTTCCTTGCAGAGCCATATACTATATAGCCATAATCTAGTTTAGATTTAACTAGAGATCTATATAAATTAAGTAAAATGTTGCGATCAGCACCCCAGTCAGTGCTGCCGACAACTTTTAAAATATCTAATGCTTTTAAACATCTCGATTTTAACATTTTGATATGGGGTAGAAAGGTTAACTTTTCATCGAAAATTAACCCAAGAAATTTGGTTTCATCAACCATTTTAATTGGGTTGCCGTACAAAGTAAGTTTTGGATCAAGATGCAATTTCCTTTTGTTACAAAAATGCATCCCGACCGTTTTTGATGTGGAAAATTTAAAACCATTTTCCGAGGCCCATTTTTCAATTCTTCCAAGACATAACTGTAATTGTCTTTCTATGTTATTCATATGTTTGCCTCTATAACATATCAGCAACATACAATGACCCTTCAATATTACTTTTTAAAACTTCAACAAGACTATTGATTTTAAGACTAAATAATGTAACAGATAAAATACTGCCCTGAGGGACACCCATCTCTTGATCATACAGATCAGACATGGTTGAATTGACTCTAACATTATTGTCTGTTAGAGAGAAAATTCGAAATAAAATTTGGCATATTGCCTTTCAACCCCATATCAAAGAGATCTTTTAAAATACCATACTTCCATGCAGTATCATAGGCCTTTTCAAGATAAAAAAAAAAGACCGACACTACATGTTCATTTTTCGCAAAACCATTACGGACAAATGATTCGAATCGAACAAGATGGTCAAGAGTACTGCGAAAAAAAGTAAAAATTTAATTTAATGTAGAAAAATTATCAATAAACCGATGGCAGGCATCTTGTAACTTTTTATATAATTATCTTTTGAATATGGACGATTTAAGGTAACATCTGAATGAATTAACCAAAATGTGGTAAAATTTACTGAAAATTGTTGTATTTTTTTATTAAAGCTGTAATTGGTTCAAGTTTATTTCTAATACAAATGTCAATACATATTTGAAAATTATCTTGAACAAATGACCGATTTAAGGTAACATCAAATACTATTATCAAAAAAATTGTCTAATTTACAGTAAAATGTGGAAAAATTAACAATACACCGATGGCAGGTATGGTGTACATTCTATACAAATATTTATACAATATGGTCGATTTACAGTTTCATCTAATACAATTATCTTTCTAGTGGTAAAATAAACTGAAAAAAAATGTAAAATTTTCAACAAAGGTGTGGTTGTTCATGTTTATATCTGATACAACTGTCATTACATCTAAGAAATTGATTTAGAGCAAATGACCGATTTAAGGTTATATCAAATACAATTTCAACTTTTGGTTATTATATTGAATATTATTATAGATAGAGATAAACTGTAAACAGCAATAATATACAGCAAAGTAAGACCTACAAATAAGTCAATTGACCCCTTAAGGAGTTATTGCCCTTTATAATCAATTTTTAACACTTTTCATAAATTTTGTAAATTTTTACAAAATAATTGTCACTGAAACTATTGGGCCAAGTTCATTATAGATAGAGATGATTGTAAGCATCAAGAATGTTCAGTAAAGTAAGATCTACAAACACGTCACCATCACCAAAACCCAATTTTGTCATGAATCCATCTGTGTCCTTTGTTTAATATGCACAGACCAAGGTGAGCGACACAGGCTCTTTAGAGCCATTAGTTCCTATTGAAAACTTATTTAGACTCAATAATTGAAGAGGTATCTAGTCAAAAACTTAAGCAGCAAGACTTGAAACTTCGGAAAAGGTTAGCTGAAGCTACTTTGACCCGAATTATACTCTTTAACAAAAGAAGAAGTAGTAAGGTAGCCAAATTACATACCAGCAGCTTAAAAAAAGATGCAATTGGCAGAAAAAAAGGTCAAGGGTACTGTAACATTTAAAAAATATAATACATTGTAGCTCAAAACTGTTGTCAAGTTCATAATTATGAATATAAATTCAAATTCCTTTAAATTTGTAGGTATCGATGATGACAATACCTCTGAATCTACAATACAATTTACATGGAAGGACTCATTAGTCTGGAAATGGTTCTCAGCAGATAAGCAAGGAAGTGATACATCCAGGTTATATATTTTTTTAGAAGTCAGACAGTGGTGGGTTCAATCAATTTATACACCTTGAGGATAATTGCTTTAATCCCAATTGAACATAACAATGTATTATTATAAGGTGAATATTCAAAATCGTCAACCCGAGTTAGGGTTATTTCCCTCAGGCTAAAGCCCTCAAGGAACGACAATTTTGCATATACACCTCCTCAGAGGGTCATATTTGTATAATGTTTAGGTTGTCAATATAATTTTTCATCTGTTTATACATTCACCAGAAAGTAATGTTTGACACGGTTGCAAATCCTACCATTAACTTTTCTTTATATATATATTATTATCCTCTCTTTCTAGGTGGTTTTCTCCGGGCACTCAATAAAAACTGGCCGCCACGAAATAGTCTGAATGCGGTGCTAATAAGTGGCGTTAAAACACCAAAAAATCAAAACACAAATCTCTTTCTAGATGTGACCACTCCACCTAACAATGTTGAATTGCTGCAGTATGATCATGGCAGTTACACAAATAAATAAGAGCTGACAAAAAATCAACATAATAAGAGAGGTTAAAATACTAATATAAATATTTTTTTTTCTTTTTCCTTATTGCCAATAAAAGAAAAAAAAAGTTTGTACATTGATATTTAAAATGTAAGGGACTTCAATTACTCAAGCAAATGTTTAAAATCGAATTTTATCATGAGAGTTACATTAAACATAATAAAGATTTTGACTTTGAATTACAGCTTGAGCATCTCAAAATCATTTGCTTTTTGTTACGTTGCAAATATTGCAAATATTACATCAACAATACATATTTTTTTTTATCAAAACAAATCACTTGTGCTGATTTTCAAGTTGATATGACTTAAATTTCATCACTAACAACCTTTTCACCAAAGAAATGTAATCCGATATAAGACTGGGTAGCGTAATGTCCCTCCAACATGTAATTAGGAATAAGAATAATGTGATTCTTACCTTATTATCAGTTTAAAATTCAGCCCTTTAGATTATATTGGCTATTGAACATGACCCTTTAGATGCCGTCAATATTATATCAAATATAGAAAAGTAAAATTATTTATTTCAATCAAATCACTTATTGTTTTGTAGACTTAATGAATGGAAAAAAATATCGTTTGGAGCTGGCAGTTTACTTGCTTTCAGTTGCGGTATCGTTTGCTTTTGAGCACATAAAAAATGTAGAAGAACAAACATGAACTGAAATGCCCATAAAGTTGACCATGGTGCAGAATATACCAAGATGTGTTCATAAATAGTGGAAGTGATGAACAAAATGCGGAAATCGAGGAACTAGAAATGGCAGGTTTCATTTAATCGGCATCCGAACATAGACATATGAGTGATTGATGTTGATAATTCAAGTGATTCATTGACAGATATGATTCAGGAGGATCAAGAAAGCAGGGACAATACAAATTATCTTTCAATTCCTGCAAATTAATAGGCAAGACGAATCAAGACTTTATCCAAGTCTCACAAGTGTACATAATGAAGAAATCGTGGATGAACCAATGTGGCCATGCCGTGCATAATGCGGGGAAAAGTAAAGTGCATCATTCTCTAAGAGCATTCTAAACGGCGACACCATGCTCATGATTGTCATTTCATAATCTCAATTCTGTCGAATAGAATACTAGAATCTAATCCCCTACTCTCAAAAAGTTACATTACAACATTACAACTTTCTTAGTTTCATCGCTAATTTCTTCCTTACCCTAACCTTAATTCTCTCCGCGCTAGAATTTGCATAAGGCCTCGTTAAGAGATCGTTAATTTCTAACACTACTCTAACCCGTAAAGATCTAGTGCAATTGCTGGCTCTAAACTTCCCATTACAGGCCTTGTAAGTCATCTTGAAGATACCATCATTATCTTTAAATTGTTGTCAGTTTTGTGTTGTTGCAAGATGCAACCGGGCAGGATAGATATAGATCACAGTCAAAAACAGCCTCTAAAACTCTACTTGGCATTCTTGATTCAATGCAAACAACTGTTTGATCTTCCTCCTCATCCTCAGAGACATTAAAATTATCATCATCAGTGGTGAATACCTAAATCATATGTTATATATTTATAGTTAAGTTGTAACCTTATCAACTAATAAAATTGAGAATGGAAATGGGGAATGTGTCAAAGAGACAACAACCCGACCATAGAACAGACAACAGCAGAAGGTCACCAACAGGTCTTTAATGCAGCGAGAAATTCCCGCACCCGGAGGCGTCCTTCAGCTGGCCCCTAAACAAATATATATACTCGTTCGGTGATAATGAACGCCATACTAAACTCCAAATTTTACACAAGAAACTAAAATTAAAAATAATACAAGACTAACAAAGGCCAGAGGCTCTTGATGACTTCAGGTTTCAGTGACACCCTTGTTAGTTAAAAATGTCAGGGACAATGAGTTGCATTTCTAATCATTTTAAAAGCAAGAATGAAGTTTCATTATTCTATCTTAAAAAGATATTGATGTGTCATATCTGTATCACTTTGTTTTTTTTTCTTCTCCAGATTAAATAAAATATAATGCATATGTAAAATGAATAGCACTGACAAAGAACTAGTTTAATGTCTTTGTTATTTGGTCTCTTGTTATGCTTGTGGAGAGTTGGCAATCATACCACATCTTCTTTTTAAAGTATTTGATATAATACCATCGAACATCATAAGATAGATGTCTTAATTCATTATGAATATTAATATATAATGTATGAATCTATACAATTTCTCATATGTGCACATAAATAGTGTATTTTTTGACTTGATCAAACATGCTAATAAAAACTTAATACAATTCTATTATAATTTTATCAAATTAACTCAATATGTTTATATTGCTAGACCAACTAGCTGCATATCTTTATTGCACTCAATACACGAATAAGAAGTTCAAAAGAACAGAATTTGAATTTGGGTTGATTATTATTCCAATTAAAATCATTACTAATATATTCCATCAAAAAAAGAATTCTGCACTTTATTTTGTATTCTAAATGTCGCCGATCACAAGAAAGGATAATTGAAATATTATGTGAATAACTGTAATTTCATCCGTTTAAACGGGCAGTGCATTAGAATGCAATTAATTTCTCCTGGGTGTTTTCATCATATGTAGCATAGAGGGCGTTAGGTTTTCCCGCTTCAAAATTATTTTCGCTGTATTTTATTGTCTATGTAACCATTCAGCACGACACCGTCAATCTGAGCAGTCGAATTTTCTTGGTACGCTGCCTATCTTGAATTTGACAATGGACACAGATCCAACATCACTTGAGGAATATCCTGATGTTTCACAACATGACATTTATAGACCTGTTAAACAACAATTAATTCCAACAGCAGCCCTTTCGAGGACCTCATCCCGGTTGGTATGCCGGTTTCCCGTTATATTCCAACATGCCCAGCACGAGTCGAAGTCAGCCTAAGTTTCAGAAAGGAGCCTGCTGTGGTTGTGGATCTAACCAACATTTGAGTAATAGATGCTCATTCTACCCGAAAGCAGTCGATAGGCCAAAAATACGGAATGATTTCATATAAGTATTTAAATATTTCGATTGATAGCCAATCGAGTGCACACTTTCTTTAACACGGCTTTTCTGAATATGAACAAGGTCAGTCTAAAATAATCGTCAGAGGAAGATTGAAGAGATATTGATTTATGGTAAAACATTGGTTGTTATGATTTCATTACTGATACCATTTTACACGCATATAAGACACACTTTTACTCTACAAGGCTTTCCGTTTGTTTACAAAACTATCGTTCTGCTATTACACACACTGATTTTGTTTTTAGAAGC
This sequence comes from Mytilus californianus, assembly GCF_021869535.1. Lineage (NCBI taxonomy): Eukaryota > Metazoa > Mollusca > Bivalvia > Mytilida > Mytilidae > Mytilus > Mytilus californianus. Next base: position 55,330 of record NW_026262591.1, read on the forward strand.
TACTGAAGTCTCAAGAACTTTTGATTAAAGGACTTATTGCATGTACTGATGATAAACCATTCGTTTTGAATTCACTTGCTATCTCTGTTCAAAACAATGGTAATAAAAAAATAATTTCAGATATACGTTATATCAATTTACATCTATAGAAGACACCTTTGTGAAATTTGAAGAAATCAATGTAGCTATGCAATCTATTAAACAGATTTTTATTGTTTAAAGTTTGACATTCAGCTTAACACCATATAGACATATACGAATCGCATATTGATTATCTTGGTTTTTACTGGACATGGGATGAAAGTACAAAATATTTTATTTTTGTTCTCCCTTTTGGATAAAGTTCTGCCTGTCATATATTTACTAAAGTTACCTGACCACTAATTAAAACATTGAGAGGTGAAGGTAAACAAATTCTCATGTAAATAGATGATGGATTTGGCACCCATTCTCATATTAGAGCGTGTACAGATATTGCCACATAATTGAAACAAGACACTTCCAGTTAAATCCAGACTTTAAATGGACTCCTGTCAGAAAGACTCTCAAACCCGACAATGTGCCTTCAATCTTTGATTGATCAAACTTGTAACTTATAACGCGGAGAGAATTATTCAAACACCCAGTCCCAAAGAAAAAGCCAAAACCAGGAATTGAAATTGAAAGCCGAGGACGACATTATAGATCTAGGTTGTGAACCAGGTCCAGAGTTTCAGGATGCAAATTTAACTATATGGTAATTAATAGATTGTACATATTTTTTGTATAATGTATGATACAATTTAAGTAAAATTTCTGTATATTTTATGTTCATGATGATGAAGACGAAAATAGATCTGCTGGTCAGTTTTTTTTAATTTATTCATTATTATCTATATTTATTAACCCCAAAGGGTGACTGGGGAATAGACATATGGTCACTTTGTCTTCTCCCGACCGGAAGTAAAACGCTTGCAAAAGTGGGGCGTCCGTTTGGCTGTGCGGGATGTATCCAGATCGCAGTCACATCCGCTCAAAATGTGGACGTTAAATCCGATGCCTCGTGTAAAGAGATATACCCTCATTTACCAATGGCAGTCCAAAATTCCCCGACCATGATCCCAAAATGGCCTCTATTATGACAGGACCTACCTATTGTATTTATTGTTATCTTGTTCTCGTCCTGAATATGCATGAAATATTTGCCACTGGACGTTAGGCAACCAACAATCAATCAATCTATATTTATTAAAACTATATAACAAGCGTTAACATCTTAATTGACGACATTATATGCAAATTAGTATGCATAGACAATAATAAGACTCTCACACTATATTTTTTATCAACCCCAGAGGTATGGTGTTGTTCTAAGGGAATATCATATATTTTGGAAGGAACTGGTATAACTGTTAATACTTCCCCTTTTCTAACGAGTCATGGCCAATTTACTATCGCTCGGGCAAAAATAATCACGAATATAATGCCTACCCATGTTAAATCTACAATAAAGTATAGCTTGCATCAATTATTTCTTAATTAAAACATTTTTAATATTTTTTCTTGCTTAATTTCGTAAAATGAAAAGTGTAGCAGGATATAGCCCTCAACATAAACTTCTTTGTTTACTGTTCAAATAATCTGGATTGTTACCTTATTGTAAGATTTATTATTTTCTGACGATTTGATGCCATTGACCCATTCATGAAAAAAATATATACTAGGGAAATAACTTAACAAATCAGCAAATATGTATCGACAACTATCGGATTTTTTTTACCTTTCTGTCTACTCGATTTTTTGTTGAGGATTAACTTTAATTAATCAGTAAATCTTTCGGTTTTTTTTTCAGCTGTGCAAAAGTGGACAGACTGGTGTGCCTGTAGAACAAAAAGAAATAGAAACTGTAGTGAAAAGGCGAATGTTAGATGATGACCACAGGGAAGGAGCGATACAGTTACCAGAAGAAAATCCGTCTAGTTCGGATGACGATAAACCTCCTTTGGTACAAGGCCCGCCACCAGCGTCAAGAAAATCCACCTCTGAAGATAGGCATACGAAGCGGTCAAGGAGAGCAAAGACCGAGGAAAACAATTAGAAACGAAGATGGACAAATGCATAGACAAGTTTTTATCCATGTGATTTTTAAGAAATGAAGTTATTATTTGATACCGATATGTTGTTCAGTTGTATATCTTGGTATTCAATATACAAAAATGTGATTTGATTGCCAATAACAAAACTCTTCACAAGAGACTAAATGTCACAAATTACACAGGTCACCAAAATGAGCTAAGTCCATACCGCATAGTGAGCTATGAAAGGCCCCGAAAAGACAAATGTATAACAATTCAAACGATAATCCTTTAATTTAATTGGAAGGTCTATCAAAATAAAAAAAAAAGATGATAAATAAAGAAAAACAAACTCTGTCCTCCAAACTATATCAAATAAATAAAGGCAACAGTGGTATACCGCTGTTCGAAATTCATAAATTGATTGAGAAAAAAAACAAATCCGTATTACAAACTAAAACTAAGGGAAACGCATCAAATATAAGAGGAGAACTACGACACAACAGAAATACAACATTAAAATGTCACACAGAGAGAAAAAAGTAAAATCACAAAAATACTGAACTCAGAGGAAAATCAAATCGGAAAGTCCCTAATCACATGGCAAAATCAAATGACAAAACACATCAAAAACGACTGGACAAGAACTGTCATATTCCTGACTTGGTACAGACATTTTCAAATGTAGAAAATGGTGGATTAAACCTGGTTTTATAGCGCTAAACCTCTCTTTATTGACAGTCTCATCAAATTCCGTTATATTTACAATGATGCGTGAACTAAACAGACATAATAAAGTAGTCAAAATATGGGTACAGCAGTCATCATCGTGTAACAATTTTAAAAGGAACAATTTAACAGAACCCAAAAACATCTATCTACAAACACATTCATTGTTTCGCGTGTCTGACGTCAGAAAATTTTATACGTCACATATTTCATCAACGAACTATAATATAACAATGGCCATTTTCCTGACTTGGTACAGGACATTTTAAGAAAAAAAAAGGTTGCTTGAACCTGGTTTCGTGACATGCCAATGGGAGTACATTTAGGACAGAGAAACACACGAATAATAGTTAACAAAAGGTACCAGGTTTAAAATTTAATACGCAAGACGTGTGTTTCGCCAACACAAGAATAACCAGTGACGCTCAGATGAAAAAAGTTCTAAAAAGTACAAAGTTGAAGAGCACAGAGGACCAAAAGTTCCAAAAAGTTGCGACCAATACGGCTAGGGTTTTCTGCCCAGGTTAAGAAAATGCTTCATAAAATCGTCATATAGAGGTTACATCCAGGTCTTCAACAATGTGGAAACGTTTGCAGCGAGATATGAATAGTATAGCAATACAAAGATAACTCTAAAAATATTATATTCTTAGAAGCTCGGATGACACATTTTATACAAATGGCATAATTGTTTCATTATGTAACAAAGAAATATAATGTGTATTCAATCTGTGGTACAAAAAAAAGACACCTTCGACACAAACGCATTTAACCCTGATTGACTTCGACGAAACAATGCAAACTTCGTGGATGTTTTGGTTTTGATGTATTGGATCTTTCTCAACATGACAAAACTATTTTTAAAATATTTATTCCCCATTTTGTGTCCAGCCTGCGACTTTTGTTGCAGAAAGATCGACATAGTGATAGTGATCTGGGTGGTGGAGGCGGCGGCGTTAGCTAACTTTTTAAAAGCTGTATATTTTTGAAGGTTGAAGACCTAAATGCTTCATACTTTGTATAAAAATGCATCGTGTTATGAATGTATCGTCTGTGACATGTCCATTGTCCTTGACCTCATTTTCATTGTTCAATGACTACATGAAAAAAATTGATTGTAATGTTAATTTCTCTCTTGTAGTGAGTAATTGGATAACTATATTTGATATGGGCGTAGCTTGCAAGGTCATCATGACCGTCAGACAGTTTACAGTTGACCTCGACCTCATTTCATGGATCAGTGGACAAGGTAAAGTTTTAGTGGTCAAGTCCATATCTCAGATACTATAATCAATGTCTAGTATATTTGCTGTATGGAAGGACTGTAAGGCGTACATGTCTAACTGTCAGATGTCATCTGACCTTGAACTCATTTTCATGGTTCAGTGGTCAAAGTTAAGTTTTTTGAGTTTTGGTCTTTTTTTATTATACTATATGCAATAGGTCAACTATATTTGTGTATGGAAATATTTTATGACTTATATGTCAGTCTCGCATGTTTTATTTGACCTTGACATCATTTTCTCGGTTCATTGCCCAGTGTAAAGTTCTTGTGTTTTTTGTTTTTTCTTTAATTATAAGCAATAGGTCAACTATGTTTGTTGTATGCGAGAATTGTAAGCTGTACATGTCTGCCTGGCGTGGTTCATCTGATCTTGACCTCATTTTATGGTTGATTGGTCAATGTTTAGTTTTTCTTGGTTCTGTCTGTTTCTTAGAACATATAAGCTATAGGTCAACTAGTTTTAGTGTATTGAATGATGTAAGGTGTACATGTATCTCTTGTTTGGTTTATATGACATTGATTTCATTTTCTTGAATCATGTTAAGTTTATGTGCTAGCTGTAGTAATCTTTATATTTATGACTATCAACATAATATCAATGATTAGTAAAAAATGTGAGACATTTCAGCGTGTGCACCCTTTTTTTTTACAATCTACTATTTAGGACAAGTTCGTGACATGAACATATATTTGGTAAAGCATACACGACAGATCCCTTATAAGAGTTGCTTCGTTAGTATAAACAAGTTCGTCCTGAATTATAGAAGAGAGTATTTCGGTCGAATGGCAAACAATATAATAAATCCTTTATAACTGTACAAAAGTTACTCTGGTTATTTTAATACAGAGAAATGATATTTGGTGTTTGGATTGAACGACAATTATCGCAGTTGTAAGGCCAAATATTTATTGCCAACATTTTACACCCGTTGTCCTCAATTGCTTTTCATTGAAAATCCCAAAGCTACGCTAAACAAATTTTACGTGAACCCTATTTTTTTTTAATTATTTCAACCAGACAAAACTGAACTCAGCTTAAAAAAAAACGAGATTGGTGTTTAAAAATAGTGACCTTTAATAGTTACCTCACAAGTGAGCTGGGCAAAGTTTAACCCGGTTGAAGTAGAACAAATCTATAGAATTTCGTAAAAGTAGTTCAGTTTAGTTGAAGTTTTTTAACCCGTGCTTATCAGGGGTGGAGATGGGCACAATATTGATAAATGGTGGACACAACGATTAAAAAAAAAACTCTCCAGTCATAAGCAAACTAATGGCATTATTTTTCTTTCCAAAACGGCGACACCCTCTCAAATTTCTAATTATTCTTAACTCTAATTACTTATTTGATTGTTAAATTAACCCTGTCAACCGGTTGACTTGTTAACCTTTACACTTGTCAACCTGTCGATGTACTAATCGACTTTTCATCTTTTGTTCAGCTAAAATGATGTCCTTGATTTGATAAGTGAGGATGCGTGGATACATTTGTTTTCTTTCTAATTTTTTGGGCGAAATTTTCGATTATGTTCTAGCTCGTCAACATGATTTTTTCTATATTCCGAATTATCTTGTTTTGCGGTTATTTTTTTTTATTCTGCCTTTTGATTTTGTAAATGCTATGCTCTTCCAAAATTGTTTTCTCCCTAAATTTGAGGGTCCTGCCTGCCTAATTCCAATTTAATTGAGTCCATTCCCAAAGAGATATGATTGTATAATGGTGAACCTTATGTTTAACGAATAGACTTGTTTAATTTGTTATTTAGGCATCGATCATATATTTTTCGGGGAAGGGGTAGGGGAGGGATTTTGATAATTATCTTATGGGGAAAATGTAGACCTGTTTTACCTCAAGTTGGCAACTGTGAATTCAATTTCATTCAGTCAAAATCAGGACCAGGAATATCTTCAATTTAATATCACAGCACTCTCCCCACACACCCCAAAATCGACTTGTCTGTACCTGATACATGAATGTTATTTTAGAATTGAAACAATATTATAACTATCTGGTTGAAATCTGAAATGCTGAAACCGGTGAAGGGAGACTACCACAACTTATATTATGTCTTAAAAGTCCGTAAAATTGTAAGCTAAAGTATCTTGCGTTAACGTATTTAAGTTTCGTTTGAAACTTAAAATTCTCTATGTAGACGAAACGCGCATCTGGCGTATTAAATGATAATCCTGGTACCTTTGATAACTATTTACACCACTGGGTCAATGCCACTGCCCAGTAGTCAGCACATGAATATCAATTATATGGTTATAAATTTACAGTTAACAAAACTTTGAATTTTTCGAAAAACTAAGTATTTTTTTTCATCCCCGGAATAGATCACCTTAGTCGTATTTGGAATTTTGGGTCCTCAATGCTCTTCAACTTTGTACTCGTTTGGGTTTACAACTATTTTGATCTAAGCGTCACTGATGAGGCTTTAAGTAGACTAAACGCGCGTCTGGCGTATCAAACTATAATCCTGGTACCTTTGATAACTATTTACACCACTGGGTCGATGCCACTGCTGGTGGATGTTTCGTCCCAGAGGGTATCACCAGCCCAGTACTCAACACTTCGGTGTTGACATGATATCAATTACATGGTCATTTATAAATTTACTGTTTACAATTTGAATTTTTCGAAAAACTAACGATTTTCTCATCCCAGGGAAAGATCACCGTTGCCGCATTTGGCAAATCTTTTTGGAATTTTGGGTCCTCAATGCTCTTCAACTTTGTACTTATTTGGCTTTATAACTATTTTGATCTGAGCGTCACTGATGAGTCTTATGTAGACGAAACCCGCGTCTGGCGTATTAAATGATAATCCTGGTACCTTTAATAACTATTTACACCACTTGGTCGATGCCACTGCTGGTGGACGTTTCGTCCATGGGGGTATCACCAGCCCAGTAGTCAGCTCTTCGGTAATGACATGAATATCAATTATACGGTCATTTATAAATTTACTGTTCACAAAACTAAACTTTGGACTATTTCATCACAGGAAAAGATCACCTTAGCCATATTTGGCACAACTTTTTGGAATTGTGGGTACTCAATGCTCTTCAACTTTGTACTTATTTGGCTTTGTGACTATTTTGATCTGAGCGTCACTGATGAGTCCGAGGGTATCACCAGCACAGTAGTCAGAACTTCGGTGTTGACATGAATATCAATTATATAACTGGACCTATTTTCCTATGCAGAAGTGGTCTTATCCTTTTACAGGCCTCTGGATAAACCGAATAGATTGAGATGTTGAAGACTGTTACAATGGCCATTATATTGAACATTCTTGCCCAATTACCAGCATGGCATGTTTGTAGTGCCTCATATGTTATAGCATCTTCCCTGTTTTTAGCCACGTCATAGATGTTTAATGATCGATCTTGAAGTAAACAAGTAAACAGATATTCAAGATTCCCATTGCCTATTTCTGGATGCCTTGCAACTTCTTCAAGATGTGCAAGTTTGGCATATAGTTTCCGATTTTGATACAACTCTAATGCTGATAAAAGACGTATTCTATCAGTAAGATCTTCATTTCCTGTGAAAAGTTTAGAAAAAGAATTGTATAGACAATTCCCATTACCAGTAGTTTTGAGAGCAAAACAGTTAGCCATTACAGGGTTCAGATCTGTTGGTAGAAGTGCTTGGAATAAGCTGTCTATTTCTGACTGGTCGAGATGGTGATTTTTGTAAAACTCTGTAACATTGATTTCTTTCATATTTTCGTCTCTGATTTTCTGGACCTTTATATCAATATTTTTCTCCATTGCCAATCTTAATTTCTCTAAGTCATCCATTGCTAATAAAGCCTGCTATATCTGCAAAGAAATTGTTTCTTTGATATTTTACGTCAATTTCATGTGTTAATTTTTGTCTCCCCTTGATAGAGTGAAAAAGCAAGATAAAGGGATACTGTTTTCTGCGTCGGTGCCGTTTTCAACAGTGTATTATTTTGTGATTAGGTCAATTGACTTTGAAAATTTTGCTTAGTTTACATGTATTAATTTGTGATAAGGTCAGTTTATGTGGAGGCAATAATGGTAGGTCAATGATGTTTGGTATACAGTTGGATAGGCATTGACATATCTCATTTCCATGGAGATTATTTTGCTCCACTGCCTTATTCATGGTCTACTGACATAGAAAATTTTCATTAGTTTACATGCATTAGTTTGTGATGAGGTCAGTCCAATTGATTGATTGATTGTTGGTTGCTTAATGTCCAGTGGCAAATATTTCATGCATGTTCAGGACGAGAACAAGTTCACAATAATTGCAGTAGGTATGTCTTGTCATAATAGAGGCCATCCGGGATAATGGTCGGGGAAATTTGGACTGCCACTGGAAAATGAGGGTATATTGGATAGGGACAGAAATTTTGCCTTGCAACAGTCCACCTACGGACCCCCAAACAGTTATTGCAAGGGTTCTTAACGTGCAAAGAGCGTGGTACTCTCTTTACACGAGGCATCGGATTTAACGTCCCCATTCTGACCGGACGTGACTGCGAACTTGATACATCCCGCACAGCCAAACGGACGCCCCACTCCGGCAAGCGTTTTACTGCCGGTCGGGAGAAGACCAAGTGACCATATTTCATATCCCCAGTCACCCTTGGGGGTATGTCAGTTCAAGGTGAACCATTAGTGGTCATGGTGGTAGGCCAATGTTAATTTATATTCAGTTGTATAAGCATTAGCACATCTAATTTAGACGCATGGGCGGACTTACCGGACAACCGTACTTCCGTGAAAAACACAGGTGACTCATTTGTCTGATTGATTTTCTAATCATTTCAGATATATCTTTGCGGAATTAAGATAATGTAGCATAAAGCTGGCATTTAAGGTAGCGCCTTCCTCATATTAAACGTAATATTGAGTTTTCAGTGAAAAGATTAAAATAAAATTTGATGCAATTTTTATATAATAAAGAATGAATATGCAAGACCAAAGCCTTAGATGGGCGGAGTTACCGGACTGCATCAGGACATCAATTTTTTCTGCAAAATAATCAGATGACAGTAATAGATCTAGTTACCATTACAACTTAACAGTATACCCCTTTCGATTGCACTTTTGAATGTTGGCACTGTTCTTGTGCGATACTGCTTGTTAAGTTACCAAAATGAAGATCGTTATTTAATTTTCTCGATCTGCATTACAGTATTCATGAAAAGCAGTACACGTGCTCGGTAATTATTTAGTTTCTTATCTGTTCTACTACTTCTTCTACGCTACGATGTCGACAGAGAATTCTCTTAGTATCTGCTTCTTTTTTTAGAAACGGAAGTGCTTTTGCAACAATGATATGCTGAAATGACACAATTTTCAATCATTCAAATTTTTATTTATATCAGAGACACTGACATATACGTATAAATGTCTCTTTTTATATTTAAAAAATATCATTGACAATGACCAAAATTAATTTTAATTACAAATAACGACATTATGCTTGACTTTTGGTGCATAGGCGCGAAAAAAAATTAAACCTGAAACACGCGCAAACCGCGGCACATTTCGCTATCCTGTTTGACCTGACCAAAGACATATAATGTATAGTGTATTTTCTGTCTTTAGTCAGTTTTTATCGTAGATTGTACTAAAATCTATCGTTGTACTTGGTCCTGGCCCGGGTTTCACTCTCGTGGTTCGACAGTAAATCGACAAAGTCTTTAGATTCATATGGGTCAGGATGCCTTGCTATAAAAATAAAGCGCGCCTTTCAAACCGCGTAAACACATATGCTAACCACTTTTAATTTTTGTGACCTATAGACACTGAGTTGAATAATATTTTGCAGTTTAAAAAAATACAAGGGCTGTTTAAAAATAATAAGGAACAAATTGTCCTTACAGTCACAGTAGCAGATTAACATTTTGGCACCATGTGCTAAACCTACAGAACTGGCTAATTTGATAGATCATTGTATTTAGTAACATGTTAACTACATGACAGACAAGAAAACAGAAATGGACACAATAAACATACAAGGAAGTTTGGGAAAATAAAATGGATGTTATAATGAAAGAGTAGAACCAATGGCAACTGATGTTACTCACCTTTAATTTTGGATTATCTCTGCAAAATTTGACTATATTTAAACGAAGTTGATATGCACTTATAAGTGGTGATTCCCGTCGATTCAGCTGATCCTTCAAAGCCTAAAAAAAAAAACTTATAATTTTCCTGGTGTTGGTGTACCATATTCCAAACCAATCCCATGGATGTTAGCACGAAGTATCTCTTCTGTGTTGTTATTTGATCTTGAGTTTCTTCTTTTGATGAATTCATATGGGTCTTTACATATAAATCCTGATCGAATGATAAAGTAATGTTAAACTTAATCTAATTCACATGTTAGCTTATGTCTGGAGGATGTTGATCTTGACCCACGTCTTAAGGATCTGAATATCTGGCGCCTCAAAGATGGCCAAGACCTTCCGCTCCTGAATGATGGAGATCTAGATCTGGTATAACGTGATGACGATCCGGACAAGCTTCTTGGGCTACAACTTCTTCCTGTCAGTAGAGAAGGAGATGGTAGTTTAGTCATTCTTCTTTCTGGTTGCATTATCATGCAATTTCTTTCCTATTTTCAGTAGACCATGCAATTTGGTAAAAACTCTCATTTTGGCATACAATTAAGAAAGATCACATCTTTTAAAATAAATGATATCTGAAAGTATTAATAGTCAGTGGCAATTGGCTTGATAAATATGAATTATGATTAATACGAAGTTTTAAAATTTTAAGATATGTAATTATTTATTTAAAGCAAGTCTTATTACCCTTAAGTGCTGCCTAATTCACTATCAAAGGCTGCTCGAATAATTTAAATGCAATTGGTCTAACCCTGTTGTTGACCAGGCTGAATATATTAATCAATTATGGACTTTTGACAATTTTTATAGATATTATAAGGACCTATTCAGATTATATCGACAAAGGACACAGTATGAGGTTCTATTTAATCTAACAAGTCGATATAAAATTTATTATGCTTTCTGGTCTGTGTCCGTTCGTTCGTCCGTCTGTCCTGCTACAGGTTAAAGTTGGTGGTCGAGGTAGTTTTTGATTAAGTTGGCGTCCAATCAACCTGAAACTTTGTACACTCAAAAAAGAGTTTTAAACCCCATTGTCACGGTCTATACAACATAGAAAATGACAGTGCGTATGGGGCATCCGTGTGCTATGGACACCTTTTTGTTTACTAGTATATTTTACATGATATTTTGTAAAATAAGGCCGTTAGTTTAAAGTGAATGAGCTGATTTTTTTAGGTTTATTTTGGTTTTCAATATAAATTGTGGATAACCAGTAAAGTAAATATTAATAGAACATTACTTTTAAGTATGTACATTAAATTATTTTGTTTACTTGTTAACTATCATTATGGCTTATTATAATCATGATTTGGCAAATTCTACACATATAACATTAATACACATCACATTAATTCAATGTGCATGCTGAATGCGTTAAAGGTCTGGAGGTCTTCATCTGTGCAATCCAAAAGGAAAAGGCTTAATATTTGCTTGAGATAGCACAAAGATTGTTCAATCGATTTATAACAGTAAGTTTTAAACGAATCCAACATTTTGATCCGTCCGATATTTTCTCAACCTTATGAAGTTCTCCACGTGGTCTTCGTCTCGCTCTCTGAGCAAGATATGGAAATGCTATATTAGCACATGTCGCCGATTGCTTTTCATCTTCAATGATTTTTACGCAGGCCGCATATATTGATTGATTGATTTTGGTTGGTTAACGTCCAGTGGCAAATATTTCATGCATGTTCAGGACGAGAACACGTTAACAATAAATACAATAGGTAGGTCTTGTATAAATAGAGGCCATCCGGGATGATGGTCGGGGAAATTTTGACTGCCACTGGAAAATGAGGCTATATTGGATAGGGACAGAAATTTTGCCTTGCAACAGGCCACCTACGGACCCCTCACAGAGTTTTTGAAAAGTTATCTTTTAAAAACTTAGGTTATTGCAGTCACGTCAGAAGGAAGTCTACCTGTATAACCAATCTCGGTCATCGATATCACAGTACCATTCAGGTAAATGTAGAAGTGAGCACCATTGGTACTGACGCAGATTACAGTTAAGTCTAATTTTATCCTGTAAAGAGGAAACACACCAATTAAGACTAAATATATTCCAAATTCAATTCTTAATTGTATATTCTATTATAATATTTTTCAACCGGTAGACTTGGTATACAAGGAAAGCATGCACTGAAGAACCGTTTAAAAGGAAAACGGATTTTGTGATGAAAGTTTAACCGGACCCAATTTCGAAAAAAAATCTTTGAACAAAGCAAGTAATATTTCAAAATCCAATGCTCGTAACATGCTTAAACCAGCAACTGAGATAGAAACAGTTATAAAAGAAGAATGTGTCCACTTCAAGATGATTTGAAGTTAAATATATCTTCAGTTCCATGGATATTCGCATTAACACATTTGATCATTTTTAGTTCATAACACTGGTAAATGTTAAAAAGGTTCTGCCTAGTTTGAGTCCGGCTTTTCATGAGTTTCCTTTTAACAAACTTAATCATCAATGAATCGTCACCAGAGTCAGAACCTTATCACTCTCTTCTGATGACATAAAGGTTGTGTTCTCTAAAACATAGAAAAAAATCTTTGTAACCATCTGATATTGTTCTGCTATTATTCAAGGATGCACGTCGCCTTACTCACGCCTGTAATATATAAATAAAAATAGTGTTATAATTGACGGTAATGCATGATGGTAAATATAGAAAATTAATATTTTAGTTTTAGAAACTTTCTGTTCAAAAACTGATAATTCCTTATTTTTATGGAAGAGAACTAAAATGTTATGTTTGCTCCCTATGCACCAGTTGACATGACAGTTGTTTAATTCAATACAAATAGCAATGGAAGAACAATGAATAGATTTCCAGTGGAAGAATTCGAGATTGCTGAAGTCTCACGAAATGCACCTAACTATACAGGAGGAACACATTTTGTGAAGATCTTTCTTGTTGAAGGAAATACCTATCTTTTATTGTTTATGGTATGAGTTAACAAAGTTTAATCGAGTGTTAATTTCGAAAATTACTACTCAGCTCGTTTGTTTTAACAGGTGTCATCTGAATTGGATCACTACTGTTCTAATTAAAGCCTATTGTAGATTATAGATATAACAATAGGTTTGTTTGCGATAGCCGAATAATGTTCTACAGGATGACACTTTCAGAAAAATAAACTCATGCATTGCTTAAAGGATTATGTGTCATCTACGTTTTTCCTTTTCGACATAAAAAAGGGATTATTAAAAAAAAAGGGGGGGGGGGGGGTAAATAAATTTTCATATAATAGGGGCGAACAAAATATATCGAAATTAATGTAGAACGTGAGGAAGGTGGGTCAAATTCATTGTTTTTTGATAAATCTGTAGAAAGAACAAATATTTCAATATCATTAATTGTAATGCACTATATCAACAATTTATCGAATAAAACACGTGTATAAGTCTACTTAAACTGAATGTAACATTCGAGTCTTTGAAGACAAGGAACATTCCTTCTGACTCCGTTTTTTTTCCGGATATTACGGATTTTGTTCCCTCCCTTACCTGTACGCATTTCATAGTTTCTTTTGTGTCGTTTGTTTCCTCTTACATTTGAGTGTGAATTCACATTATTTTAAGACGTCTCACTTTTTCTATCCCAAATTCCTGTATTTAGTTTTGATGTTATATTTGTTATTCTCATCGGATTTTGTCTAATGCTTAGTTCGTTTCTGTGTGTGTTACATTTTAATGTTGTGTCGTTCTCCTCTTATATTTAATGCGTTTCCCTCAGTTTTTGTTTGTAACCCGGATTTGTTTTTTTCTATCGATTTATGAATTTTGAACAGCGGTATACTACTGTTGCCTTTATTTCTGTTTCTTTGGCTTGCACGTTATACCCATCATTTCCTTGCTATTGTAGAATTTCTGCACTTTTCGCTCGTGTCCTTCATTTGGTCTATTAATGCAGCTCCAGCGTTGAACAATCTAGGAGCATGGAGACTGTAAAGGACCCATCTATGCCTTCATCATTCAGTATGTCCTTAACAACATGCCCAAGCTTGTGTCTACCAATTGGTAACTTACTGAACCATACAGGTTTTACACTCGTTGCAAGAGGTTTGAAATATAAAAACCGATGGGGGTCTTTCAGCAGGTAATTTATTCGGGTATAATTGAAACACATTGCCAATGCACCTCTCGGGGTGTTATGTGTTGCTGTAAGCGGCTAAATCTTCCGGTGTCCAAGACCACAACAAGCTATGTCTAAGTGTTGAGTACTTTCCATACTGTGATCAAGTTCAATCATCTGGTTACCAACTTTATCTAAATTATAGTATCTTATTAATTCACCATAGTATTTGTCATATATCAGTTCCAATTTAACCTGAATCTCATCAATATTATTCCAACGTATATCCGCCACGGCTCATTATTATATTTCAAGGCTTTCTTTTCTGCTACACATGTTAATATATTCAGAATATCTGGTTGATAGCCATTACCCGAAAAAGAGTTTCTTTCAGCAAATCTACTTTGAAAACAGTCTAGTAATAAAAGGAAAAGAAACAAGTGTCTTGCGAAAGTAGGTTAATGTATTTTTAAAAGAAATTAACATTGGATTATATATTATATCTTTTCCTAATTTTTTATAATAAGATACAAACTAGAGAGACAGAAAGACCAAGAAACAGAAACAGACAGTTTTCCAATTTTTTTTTACAGAATTAATACAATTTCAAGAATAGCAAGGTTTCATACAAGTCCCATTGTTGTCTTTCTAATGACGAAAGTAGCAACAACGGTCGTGTCTAAAGGCTCTATAAAAAAAAATAACAGTAATCACAAAGTCGCCGAGTAATTTCTGCACATTGTTCATTTAGTAAGAGAATCTAAATGTGTTAAAATCAGGTCATACTAATTACTTTTTAGACCAACAGACATGTACATGTATTTCTCTTTTTTCACCCTGCATATCAAACAATAGACTGGGCAACTCGAACCCCACCAAAAACTGGGGATGTTATTGGGTGCTCCAGAAAGGTAAGCAGATCTTTATGTGTATGTGGCACTCGCCGTGTTGCTCATGTTATTAAAAGCCCGATAATCAGTTGTTCGGTAGGTCACAAGTTAGATATTCGTTGTTTTTTTTTAATTAGCATTTGTCTTTAAAAGTTTAACAGATAGAACCGATTTGAAAATGAAAACATGTACAAGAACAGATATATTTTGATAATACCCCTCATGTGGTATGTCTGGCATTGTAGCAAAAATTTATCTTATTTCATATAGTTAGTGTATGATCATTGGAATGATTATAAGATTAGGTGTACATGTCTATCTTGCATAATTTAACAGACCCTTATTCCATTGTCATGGATCATTGAACATGTCAAGTTTCTGTGGTACTTTTATGCATTATCATTAAAAATTATGGTGGATAAATCTATGGTGAGTTTTTCTACAAAACCAGGTCAAATGGTGGAACACTTGAAACCCGTATTAGAGACATTTCCTGGTCACAGTTGCAGGGCAAAATGGCAAACAAATCAGTTGAAGAAACATGTCAAAAACTTGCCTGAAAATGAATGCATTAAAGTGCATATATTTCCGAAAACTACCGATATACAGAGAGAGTTGAAATACAAACTAGCTACTTTCAGCGAACGGAAGTATCTATCCACGTTACTGTAATTTACCGTCGCGCGGTTTTAGAGATCGATGGCTCATAGAGTACACCAGCTGATCCAAATATAATATTTGAACATTGTTGTGTAATAGCACCAGAGGAGAAACACGACCAGTATTTTCCTCGTCATGCTTAAAATCTTGTATCTGAAAATTTTACAGAAATAAATTATCGTGTTCATACGAAATCAATATAAAAGTCGACATTGCATTGGTACGCTAGCAGAATATGTAGCCGAATATGGATATAAAAATAAAAAGGAACTATTTTGAAAGTTGTCGCGGAAAGGGGCCACAGGATGCCGCCGATGGAAAAATCAATCATATACTGCCGTCATACACGGAAAAAAGTGTAGTAGCGCAAATATATAAATAGCCTTTCAATAGCCACTTTACCTATTATTATAAACTGAAAGTCTGACCGATGATTTCAGAGAAAATGAATTTGTTTGTGCCTAAATATAGACAGAGTTATGCCAAATTTTATTGATTGTGGGTATAATTGGTATTTTTAAGTGTGCCTGTTAACTTCTGTCATATTTGCTGACAAAAGGGAAGTAATTCAATTCTTTAAAGTCAATAGCCAATATATAAGGGAGATACCAATGATACAACTTACTAACTATTGTCTATTTTCTTTATTAAAACACCTGTTTTTCTTATGCATCCTTATCTGAAAATGAAAAATACATTTTACAGAGGTATTCTTAGATTGATTGATTGATTGTTGGTTGCTTCACGTCCAGTTGCAAATATTTCATGCATATTCAGGACGAGAACAAATTAACAATAAATAAAATAGGTAGGTTCTGTAATAGGGGCTTCCTGGATTAAGCTCGGAGAAATTTAGGCTGCCACGGGAAATGAGGGTATATTGGATAGGGACAGAAATTTAGCCTTGCAACAGGTCACTTACGGACCCCTCAAAGAGTTGTTGCAAGGGTTCTTAACGTGCAAAGAGCGTGGCACTCTCTTTACACGAGGCATCGGATTTAACGTCCCCATTCTGACCGGACGTGACTGCAAATTTGTACAGCCAAACAGACGCCCCACTTTAGCAAGGGTTTTACTGCCGGTCGGAGGAAGACCAATGGTGACCATACTTCTATTCCCCAGTCACCCTTGGGGACGGTATTCTTAGATGCTGAATACATAATTTTAATGTTGATGCAATATAAAAAAATACGTCTAGTTTCTTAATGTTCTTATTGCAGTCAATGTCATACTTTTTAAATTTTGTATTATGAATATGAGTAAATAATTGCCTTTTCTGGATAATCATGATTTTGAAAACAAATTATCAAATAGAATATGAACCTGTGAACTGCAGACTACCATTCTTATAATCTGTCACTATTTCTTCTATCTGCATATCATAGCACTCTTTACTACTACTGGTTAATATATCTTCGTTCCAATATTTAATCTGTAATATATTAAGATATAAAAATGTGATGATCCATAAAGTTATGAATACTAGTACTCAGTATAGCAGAAATAAACTCTTAACAAGATCATGACTGAAACAAATCTTTCTACATTAATTTATGAAAATATTCAAGCTGATGCCCATTTTGAATTTGTTTTATACAATCTATACTGAATATATTTTGAGCTTACTTCTGTCAAAATATGATAGTTATCTCCTATATGATATAAAAATAACAACTTTAATATATAATTTACTTTAGCTTAGACATACATAACAATACATAAGAAAAATGGATGCGTATTTGTCATTCTGTCAATAAAAAAATTCACCATAGTGAAAAGAATGCAGATAAGAAGCAACAATAAAAGACATTCGTGGTGGTTGTGTTCTAAGATGATCTTAAACTTCTTTACTTCACTGAAATCATGGCTTATGCAACAACTAGAATCTACAGTCAATAAATATAACAAATCTATTGTTGTATGCTAAAGCTTTCAGTGATAGCAAACTGTTTTAATAAATTGAGAAGTTAAATCATGGAAAGTTTTATTCATATTTTAATTTTGGACTGGTAATGTGCTATGTTGAAAAGGATTTGTTATCCACCATTTCATAAAAATGTTAGTTTCAGATTATGAACTGTCAATAACCTTAAATGTTCCGCTGTCATATGTAAGAATTTTTCCTAGCCATTTGCAATCCGTCTGTTTTTCATCGTCATGCCATACATGTAAAATTTGGTACCCAATAAGTAGCTCTGGTTCCTTAGATAATTTTGCCAAATAAAAATCATTTTCCGATGAATTTTGAGAACTTTGATGTTATTTTTTATATCCAAAAGTTGAACAAGATTTTCTACTAATTTCAGTTCACTGTATGGTTTTCCTTTGCAAATGTATAAAAATAAATGTTTCTGTTCACAATTTACTGTTACCAACTCCTGTATTATGTTAAATTGTTGTTTCAAAGATTTAATTTTTTGAGTTTTGGTTCGACGTTTCTCAAGTTCTGTATTAATTTTACTGTTATCTTCCCAAATTCCAATCTCTCTCATTTGCTCTAAAATATTTTGCTTGTGTTGACTTCTTTTTTTCTATTTTTTTCTGCTGTTCCTCCCTTTGTCTAATTATTGCTACATGGCTTTAAAAAGATTACTCTTTTTTTTCTATCATTATTTTAATGTTACTCCTGTTAGATTTTCTTGCCTCAGATATAATATTTTTTTATCATCAGAAGATTTTTTCTCTAACCATGCACCAGTTTGATTACCACTATAAATAATTGTATTTTCTATACTATTTATATTGCAATTAGGTGCACTTTTAAATTTCGAATCAACTTTTGCCATACGTCTTTCCATACAAATATTATTTGGTGGACAAGATGCAGATTTTTTGATAATGTTGTTACTAGGTTCATAATAT
Source organism: Mytilus californianus (assembly GCF_021869535.1). Taxonomy (NCBI): domain Eukaryota; kingdom Metazoa; phylum Mollusca; class Bivalvia; order Mytilida; family Mytilidae; genus Mytilus; species Mytilus californianus. Next base: position 74,007 of record NW_026262591.1, read on the forward strand.
TTGCAATGTTTCAAAAAGTCTTTAAATAAAAGATTACATTTGAAGCGCAATACAACAACTAATTTGGCAAGTATTATCTCTGTCTGTCTGTCCAAAAGAGATTCTTCAAAGAGAGACGTAGATACATCACTTAGCTGTGTGGATTGTCCGAAAAACAGTGAAATATGATGTTTTAACATGAAAGATGGGTTTTCTTCACAACATTTAAGTACATCAATTAGGCCATTATACACATTTCCCATAGATAGGGCAGTAGAACTTTCATCAGATGCTCTGTTTAAATATGGTTCGGTAATAATTTTTGATATGATGCCCAAAGCTCCGCATATTGCCAATATTCTGTCATCTTTTAGTGCTTGGATAGAACAAATGTACTAATTTTCTTACCTTATTTTCTGTTATTGATACATAGATGGCACTTTGGACATACTAATTCTTAGACTCATTTTGATTTCATAGTTTAATTTATTGTACAAAATAAATATACAATTTAAGAGACTTGTCAAAATGGACAATCAACTAGTTTCTGTTATATTTAATGCATTAATTATGCATAATGCTTAGTGAGTCATCACTGTCAATATCATCAGGAGGATAGTATGGTCCCCTGCGCTGCGGGTTAATCAAACTAACTGAATGTGTAGAAGAATCAGATTCCATTACGTCAACGATTTGAATATGACCTGTGTCTATCAAATTCTCTCGGATATCTTCGTCATCATTATATTCAATATCTACACTTGAGGACTGATTCAAAGAATCAGTTTCTGAATCAGATCGTGAAAAGTATGACTCAAATGTATTTGATTCTAGTTTCTGATGTTGCCCTTCGTCTGTATGTTGAACTGTATCTGCATTAGAACTTACAAACTAATCCATAGAAGTAAAGATATCTGGATAATAGATAGTGTCTCCATTTACACAATTTATACTTCCATGGACAACGTTACAAATTTCACACAGACAGATTACGGACTGATTCCTCGATTTCAGAATCAGTTTCTAATGGAACAATCCTATTCAGTAGGAATTTAAATAAGATCAATGTGTTTTTCTTTAATATTTAAAGTGAGAAAGGATATGTTGAACAAAATCCCAACACAAAATCAGAATATGTATTACTGTCATAGAATGCCTGACAATATCACTTCGACATTTATAAAAAGGGACAACCACACTTCGAGATATAAGTTAATAATTTGCAGTGTAAAATAGCATGTAAAGGACAAAAATTGTATGGTTATATGTACCACATATGAAGGCATATGACATGCTGAGAGCATGGTATTTCTTAATAAGATTGTATAATGATATGAGGAATTTGGCACTCCCTGATTTAAATTTGAGGAATAAATACACAAAACAAAAAGAAATGCAATTGGAAAACACACTTCCCTTTCATCAGAGACATATATATGTATCTACTTTCATCAATCTACATTGACATTGGACTCCTTGTAACACATGAATTAACACAACAAGAATAACGATCTGCATACAAGGTTAGTATCATACAATATAGTAATGTCATTGTGTGTTTCTCGATTTTTGGTTAAAAAAAAAAACAGTATTAAAAACCAGTACTAATTCCAATTTTTATTGTTAATTTTTTCGACCTCCTACCCTATCCTTTTTCATTATTTTTTCTTTTTTATCAACCTTCTACCCTTCCTTTTTAAGAAGAATCTCGTAAACCAACGAATAACAAATTTGCCTTAGTTTGTGTACAAACAATTGATACAGTTGCTTTGAAAAAATTTCAGTTGTGATAATATTTATAGAAAACAAAAAATTTGAATGTTTTAGGTTTAAAATAATCATGACTTTTGTTCAACTGTGTCATATTAAGGTGCTAAGTTACAAAGAAATTTACATAATTGATGATTTTTTTTTTGTATCTGTTGGTAATAAGTGCTTTGTTGTCTTCCATTCGTTTTTGATGTGTTTTGTCATTTGATTTTGCCATGTGATTAAGGACTTTCCGATTTGATATTCCTCTGAGTTCAGTATTTTTGTGATTTTACTTTTTGGTATCAGTTGTATGTAATAAGTCTTGTATATATATAGATTATAAAGGCGAATGTGTATATGTCAAAATTGTATTTGTTTTCTGTTGAATTACTTTTAAAAGGTTGAGTGATTTTTAAGTCATAATTTCACATCAGTCATGGTCATCATACCCTAACAAATATTTAGAACTGTCGTGGATGAATTTTATATTTTATTGTAAACTGCATCCTTCATTTTAGTTAAATCATGACATTCTTCTTTTCTTAGCATAACCATCTGTAGTTGGTCGAGGGTTGGTAGCGTTCCTTTATTTTCTATTGCCTGGTATCTCGACTATTGTGACTACCATGCAACGGTCAATATATAAATTTGGACTGCTGGTAAACAGGTGTCTCACTATTCAATAAATATACAGCTTAACTGCCGCCGTCGTCTTGTTTTATATGTAACGATATATAAGAGGGGATAGCCTAACTAGTTGTATAAGTGACGATTTGGCGTTTCAATAAATACAAAGTCGTATCTCGAACTTAATATGTGCAATTTAATAAGTTAGACTGACGAGATATTCAGCATTACATATTTATATTATTTATATAATCAGCAAGTTTCACAAATGATTAGTATAACGAGACTTATGGCTATAACTTTATACAGGAACAATATAAAAACTGGTTACTTCTCTGGTACCTGTACTAGTTACATTAAAAAAAAGGGGGGGGGGGGGGGGCTGTTGTAGCTCTGGTTCAGATATGGGCAAGTGGACTGGATTGATTGATTGATTGTTGTTTGCTTTACGCCGCATTAGCACAGAAAGACTATATCGCGGCGAGAGCTAATTCGAATATTATAACAGTTTAAGGTATATTTTTAAAATCAGACAAAAGGTCTTTCAATAAACTAAAATTCTAGACTAAAGCAAATTGATTATTTACAAATAAAAAAGATAATGTGATAAAAATTAAAATCGTTTTAAATATAACAACGTTTTTTATATTTTATAATATATTCCAATTTCTTTTAAGAATGAAACAATATTTGTAAATGGAACAGTATTAAATAAATCATACATATTATTGACATTGAAATGCTTCCTACGAATATCAGCAAAGTCAATACAATTAATTAAAACATGTTTAATAGTATACTTGCAGTTGCAAGGTATACATTGTGGTTCTTCTTAATTTTTTAAAAGATACTCGTGTGTCACTCTAGTTTGACCAATTCGGCATCTAGAAATAACACACTGATCTTTTCTGCACATTAAATGATTAAAAGGTTTACCTAAATTAGGAATAATTTCATGTAATTTGTTACCATCTCTCTTACTCCATTCATTTTTCAAAATATTAAAAACATATTCTCTAATATTCTCTAGTTTATTGAAGGACCTTTTGTCTGATTTTAAACTTTAAATTGTAAAAAAAATATTCGAATTAGCTCTCGCCGCGAAATAGCCTTGTTGTGCTAATGCGGCGTAAAGCAACCAACAATCAATCAATCAATCGGTTATTCGGTCAAGATGTATCTGCCCTGAAATTTTCTTGTTTTTATTATTGAATTACCTTAAGCTTGACTTGATTACAATCACAATTCTACAAACTTCTGTAGTGTGATTCTGAAGCACTGCTAAAGTGTCATGTCTTCTATTCATCTTGCATATATACATATCAGTATATATTTCCCTCAAATTCAGATTTTATTTTCTGGAATAATTAATTATATTCAAATACATGTTAAGAGCCAATCTGCCAGAAAACCATGCAAAACCGTCCGAATGTCACTTTTTCCAAATGAGTTCATATTTGGCATATTGGTGCACCTTAGTAATGTAAATGACCACACAAATGTTTTTGGGAAAATATTGAACCGATCTGGATATTTTTTTAGCGCCATGTTTTAACAGATGAAATTGCTCGAAAACAGCAAAAATAAGCCTTTTTTGGCATATTTCGCTGGTTTAAATAAAAAAATATGGTAACATTTATAATTTTTTGATAGTTGTTCCTAGTAATACATCACTTTAAGTGTAAGATTGATTGATTGATTGTTGGTTGCTTAACGTCCAGTGGCAAATATTTCATGCATATTCAGGACGAGAACAAATTAACAATAAATACAATAGGTAGGTTCTGTAATAGGGGCGTCCGGGATTAAGGTCGGAGAAATTTAGACTGCCACGGGAAATGAGGATATATTGGATAGGGACAGAAATTTAGCCTTGCAACAGGTCACCTACGGACCCCTCAAAGAGTTGTTGCAAGGGTTCTTAACGTGCAAAGAGCGTGGCACTCTCTTTACACGAGGCATCGGATTTAACGTCCCCATTCTGACCGGACGTGGCTGCAAATTTGTACATCCCGCACAGCTAAACGGACGCCCCACTTTAGCACGGGTTTTACTGCCGGTCGGAGGAAGACCAATGGTGACCATACTTCTATTCCCCAGTCACCCTTGGGGGGGGGGGGGGGGGGGGTTAAGTGTAAGAATGCATAGAATTAACAATGCTGTCTATTAAGTGTATGTATAGTCTAACTGTTTCAATATGTCTTATTTAGCTACATGTCCAAAATGGCTGATTTTGGTCATCTTTCAGAGCCAAAATACTCCAAGACCCGTTTATTATTGTAAAACAACATATCTTCTTGCAAAGTATAACTATATATACCCAACCAAAAAAAATATCAAGCTCGGCAAATAATGTTGGTGTCTGGTATATGCCACAACAAAATGGGGTAACCTGCATATTCAAATTTTCTCAATTTTGCCGTCTAATTTGTAACTACTGACATATGATAGGATCTGGACTTATAAATAAGTATAACAACAAATGGAAAAGAATAATTAATGTTTCATTTAATACATTAAGAAAATAATCATACATAAATACAAATTATTCATTATAAATCTAGAGGCTCCCAGGAGCCGAAATAGATCGTATTGACAAATTGTGCACCTAAAACGATAAAAAACACATATTTCAAACTCAATCAATTTCAATTAGAAGTTAAACAATTCAGAATTAGTTCAGACTGTAAAAAAAAAAGTTTCTTCTGACCACTTTTGCAATTTATTCTTATAATATATTGATATAGTTGTCGGATAGTAGCAGAAAACTGTGAAAATTTGTAAATTTACACATTTCAGGGACAATAGCTCATAGATGTTATGTCCAATTTTTCAGAAAAATTTTAGGTATTTAGATCTTGTCATGTTGATAGTTTTAATCAATATATATATATATATATATATATTGAAAAGTTTTTAAATTTTGTATACATATATATATGTATGACACTTCTTCTAAAGTTATTAAGATGATGGTTTAAAAGTGAAAACTGTAAACAGATTATTTTAACAGACACTTAGTGATGGAAATTTTTTTGTGACCATTTGAGCCTAGTATGCTAACAAGGCAAGATTTGCCAGGTACCTATATCTATGTTGCTGCAATGTAGTCAATACAAACATGAAAATCATAAATGCTTCTAAAAAAAAATCCCATAACTAGACGAAAAACAAATTACTTAGTCTATATATACCAGTGCAAAATTTAAAGAATTTTGAATGAAATTGGATAGCTGTTAAGATTACTGTACCTATAATGCTCTACATCACATCCTCGGAGATATAACATAATTGAAATAAGTCATATGAATCTTCAAATTTCAATAAAGTTGAATGTGTTTTTTTATACTTGAACGGCTATTGGTTTTACTATAAAACAAGTGTACATTAACTTTCTTGTAAAAGAAAAACCATAACATTAAAATCTCCATAAATGATGAACTGTTATTTTTTGAGACATCATCCCATGGAAGATTTAACTGATGTTTTAAAGTTGGAAAGTTTCTGTTGCTTGTTTGGTTGGTTGAAATTGTTTCTGTTAGAAGCATTATCAGTCTCCCAATCTGATGTTGACTGCTGTGAAAGTTCAGTTGTTGTTGACACTGACAGAAAGGTTAGCTGCGAGTCTAGATCTGAAAACCACAAAACATACATACATAAATCAGGCTGTTAGTTTTTATATTTTTTCATTTTCTTATTTTGGGGCCTTTTATGGCTGAATATATATGCAGTATAGGTCTTGCTCATTGTTGAAGGCCATATGGCGTATGAAGACCTATAGCTTTACTTCTATGTCATTTGTTCTCATTGGCAATCATACCACATTTTTTTTTAATTTCATATATACCACTGACAGGAAATAAAATTTACAACTTTTACTGTAAGTGGATGCAGTTACAAAATTCTCCCAACTAAAGCCAAATCATTTTTGCAGAATACTTATTATCCACTCCTTTTAAGCATGTCCAAATAGCCCTTAACATCTTTACAACAATACAAAATTGCCTCCATTTGGTTTGGCATTTCAAATTACCTCTCAATATAATTTTACATTGAAAACAGACAATGGTGATAATTTGACCGCTTTTAGTTACAATCTTTGAAATGGTGGCCATCTTTATATCTGTTCTCTGTGTCAAAGTACAGCTAAATATCAATATTCTTTAAAATCAAACTCTACAAAATTGAAAATTTTACCCTTTATTTGCTGTGTCCATCTCTAAAAAAAAATTTCATTGTTTTGTTGGCATGTCAAAAGTGCTATAATTCCTTAATGTCAATTTTCATATAGGGCCATCTTGAAAATGTTTGCCATTTTGGAAGAAAAAACAACCTTACTTTGTTTAGCAAGTCAAACTACCACGACTATCCCTAATAAACAAATTTCATTAAATTAACCAGTGTTGAAATTTGTGCCATCCTTGGTGGCCATCTTGAAAATGTTTGACATCAGATAATTATCCACATATTGTGCTTTTCTTTTCACTAAATTTTCATTTAAAAAGATAACACCAGTTATCTCAGAAAAGGACACATTTTGTGGAAGATGAAGAAAAAATGCAAGTTTGAACAGAACATTCAAGCTATAACAGCTCTAAATTTGTAATAGGATTAAATATTTGACAAAGAATAGGTTTCTAACACAGAATAAATATGGTATAAAGATAAAGTTTAATAGATTCAGCATATCAGAGAACCCCAAGATCAAATCCACTTAATTAAGATTTAAAATTTAGTTTAATTTGGACCCTTTGGACCTCAATGTAAACCAATTTCATGATAGGGCCCAAAAACTAAATACAGGTTAGATTCAGGCTGAATCAGCATCTTTAAAATTATTGTTGAAATCAAACACAGTTAAATTATGGACCCCATTTGAACCAACTTGAAAACTGGGACCAAAATCATAAATCTAAGTACATATTTATATTCAGGATATTTGATTATTTCTATTTATCATTCAAAGAACCCTAATTCATTGTAATTAGAGTTCAAGTTTTGTTAAAATTAACTAAGTTAAAATTTGGACCCTTTGGACTTTAAAATATGGACAAACTTGAAAACCGGACCAAAATTAAAAATCTAAATATAAAACATTTGCATTTTGTATATCAAAAGAACCTCAAGAATTCAAGTTGTGTAGAAATAAGAAAAAAAAATTTTGGACCATTTTGAAATCAATGTGAACCAATTTAAAATGGGGCCCAATTGCAACATCTTAAATTATTTAAATACATTGTTAGATTTAGCATATTAAGAACCCAAATAATGTATTTATTTTAATTTGTTCTCGTCCTAAACATGCAAGAACTATTTGCCATTGGACATTAGCATTACCAACAACCAATCAATTAATCGAACAGGTGAAATATCTTCAAAAGTACCAATAAAAATCTCCCCCTTTTATATTTGAAAAAGTAAAATCACAAAAATACTGAACTCCGAGGAAAATTCAAAAAGGAAAGTCCCCAATCAAATGGCAAAATCAAAAGTTCAAACACATCAAACGAATGGATAACAACTGTCATATTCCTGACTTGGTACAGGCATTTTCTTATGTAGAGAATGGTGGATTGAACCTGGTTTTATAGTTGGATAATAAACCTCTCACTTGTATGACAGTCGCATCAAATTCCATTATATTGACAACGATGCGTGAACAAAACAAACAGACACAATAGGTAAAATTGTCAGAAATAGGGGTACAGCAGTCAACATTGTGTTATCATCTTAATGACTATAAAAACAAACAAATGTAACGAAGAAGCACAAAAAGGCATACATCAAATTTAACATCCTCATTTTGCTTATATTATACGATTTTATATATCTATGTAAAATCCACCCATAAAGGATGGAAGGTTTTAAGTACTGGCGTAAAATCGCGCGTTTGAAATTTCGCACAGGTAGACATAAAATAATTTTGTCGTTCAAAGTATGACGGGATACATAAATACAGAGTCACGTAAAATGGATATCACAAAAAACAGACTTAACAGTAAAAGCAATACGTATTAATAAATAAAATAATTGAAATGGAATGTATGAACATTTCATTAGTCATTGTTAGTTAGTGAATGGAAACTATAGGAGCCGCCCAATATAGTAGTACAAATTAAAATTTGCAAAGTGATTTTTCAATGGGAAAACCCAAGTTAACAAAGACCTGTTTAATAAAACTGATGTACAAATGTATAACATGTAATTGTATAATTATGTTATTATATAAGTGATTACATATACTTTGTATGATTACCATGTTATACAAACAACTTACCAATATCTTCTTCTATACATGTATTTAGTTTGACCTGGCTATTGTCACTTTTACAAAAATTCATCTTAATTGAGCATTGCTTGCATATATATAGCCCTACAAATAAAAAGTGTTAAACTATAAAATAATTCTTCAATTTTGTTTTACATGAAATAAAATATATCAGACAGGAAATGTAGGGTAGTGTAGCATCACTGTGCATGTAGTTTAAATGTATGTTTTTTTTTTAAAAAGGGCTCTATAAGTAATCTACATACATGTGCATGTAGGGTTCTAAAATTAACTTTACAAAAGTTTGCAATGCTTTTGATTTTTTTAGTCTCCATGGCCTATTAGTTCATTAAAAAAATATTATTCTCTGGAAAAAGTTGTCTAGTGTTACATGTACAGTATGTTGTATGTAAAACATGTATTTGTAGGAGGCTTTTCCACGAGATAAAAGTTTTTTTAGTAGACAAAGAGCTGAACAACTTCCAGTAAGAACTGAAAATATAACTTAGGGGAAGAGAATAAAAACCTGACCTGCTAAACGTTGAATATGTTGAAATAGATTTTGATTATTATCATGATTCTGGTCTATAAATTGATTTTTTAAAGCAGAAAATAAATATATATTGTACCCTGGTTAATAGCTTGAAAATTAAAATTCTGTCCTAAGCTGACAAGGACATAAATATTTTGACCATTCTAACCCTCCCCCTTGCTTTTTTAATCAAATGGTTCCAAGACAGAACAATATATATACGGATATATATTATTTGCTTGCACTTTGCCATAGGAAATAAATAAGATGTCTTAGAAACAGGTCAGGTGTAAAAGAATATTCACATGCCCCTTCAACACCCACCCCTCCCCCCCTTTTTTTAATCTAGCTAATGTATCAATTGTTGGTCCCCTAATTTCAGATTGACTATATGGAACAAATGAAAATTGATTGTAAGATTTGTACCTGTTCCTACTGGAATAACTCGTCCTGTATACAGCCTGTTTTGAAAGGGTGAAGATCCTTGGTCAGCTTTGGCTTTGCTGGAAGAGGGTTTGACGAGATGTTGACATCTTGCTTGACTATCATGTCAATGAATTCCATAAAAGTCCCTGTACTTCGAGCATATTCAAAGACAAGATGATGTAACAACCATGGGAAAATAAACCACTCCTTGTCTTATATAAAATAAGGAATCCTGTTGGAAATTCTACACCAGAGTTTTCAGTATTATTCAGACTTCCTAAATGTAGATGAATGGTAGTCTGTATCTGTATGAATATGTTTGGTTACCAATGCTGGTTTCAATACCACGGTAGAGAGAGTGTCGTTGATTTATTGATGGTGCGCCAGAGCATTTTTGACACTCTCAATCTCAATTTTGGTGCGAGCAAGGTGGTTCCACTCGCTCACTTTGTTTTTACGAAGAATGATTTAGAATACTTTTGTTTTGCTCATTGAAATCTAAAAACACTTTTTGCTGTTCATGGACTTATTTTTCCAATCAATATTTATCATGTTTATTCACTAAATTATTGTCATGATTGTCAAATTTTTTGGCAGTAATTATTTTTTTTGGAAATGCTATTTTGGTCTTTAGTGCATTCAGATATCTTAAATAGTTTGTAATATGTAGATGTATAAGGCTGGGATAGCCCACATGCTCATCCTAGATTATTAAAGTCACAAACTTCACTGTAAACATTTGTCTGCCAAACCATCACTGGGAGCTGACATGTTTTGAGATCTTACCCAAGGGAGATAAGTCAATGGAAGAGCATAAAAGATGGACTCCCTGGTTTCAGACACTTTATTGATTTTTGGACTTACAATACAAATACGTCTTATTTCATTTTTCAGACAAATTGATTTTACTTGTTCGAATGATTTTATGAGCCATTTTAGTACCAATTGTGTTTAGAATTTAATTAAAATCAAAATCAAAATGTGTCAATTTGGGACTAAAATCACCATTCTTCCAAGGCATAAATTAACATATAATAGTGATTTGCCAAGCTTAATATTTTGTTTTGATAGAAAACATACCCCATAGTTAAAACCGATATAAGTTGCAAACAAATCCGAAATGGGTCTTGCAAGATAGAGGCGAATGAAAACCCCGTAAATTCATGTATGAAAAACCCCGCCTTTGTGTCCCTGCTCCTGGCAATGTGCCAAATCGTTTAAATTTTCATTTGTATTGATCATAACATAGTAAATTGGATGAGTTTCAGCTGACATTACTCTAAAAACTCAACTACCCCATTTAATATGCTTCTGGGTCATTCTTAAAAGGCATAAAAAAGTTGGATTTTTCCTTGGTTTCATTATGAATTTACAGAATTATGCAAATGAGGCTGTTACTAAAAATAGATACGATTCTGGGAAAAATTAAGGTGTCAAATTCTTTTATTTTATGTCAAGGATTAAGATGATGTATAAAAATTTGTCAAGTTATGATTGTCGATTTGGACGATTTTCTGAATAATGCATGGTTTTCTGGCGGATTGGCTCTTAATTAACATGAAATGTAGTACACATATTATGCCTCCTTCTACTGACTGAAAAACAAATGTCACATACTCATCTTTAGTATAGTAATGTTAATATCATTTAAGATTGGCATCATTGCACATGGATTTTATGCTGAGTGACTTAAATATTTTTTGTCTATATGTATAAAACTTTTTTTTTGTTCTCTCTTTATTTTACATTCCTTTTGTTGTGTGATATTAAATTAAGAGACTTAATTGACTAGGATTGTTAGTGTTCTAAGTTCTCTCCAGCATCCTCCACTAATAAAAACAGGACGCCACGAAATAGCACCATAGTGTTAAAAGTGGTACCAATCATTCAATATCTCAATTACTTTTTAGTATGAGGAAATAAAGAAATCAATGAATCAATAACCATTAGTTGTTTTATTTAGCATTAACAGTAAAAAAAATTTGTATAATGATACCGTTTTTCTTTTGGTCGATTTAAGTTAACATATAATTCTTTGATCCATAAAGTAGTAACATATACTGAAAAATGTGAAATTCTCAATAAAGATGAGGTTGGTTCAAGGTTACATCGAATACAACTGTCAATACACATTGGTTGAATTCATTTTTAATATATAGTAAAATAATCAATATAGAAAGAGACCGAATTAAGATTACATCTGATACAGATTTTTGGTAAATTTAAGGTAACTTCTTATTCAATTAACCATGCATTTGCGTGGCCAGGCAACAGGAACAATGTCTGAAGCAGTCTTCACCAGGGCTTTAGAGATTGTGCAAAGCAAATGTGAACCTGAACAAAAAATTCATCCTCATTGTTTTCATGGCAGTACAACACAAATGGACACTTGGCATCGAGTATTTCCTACTACATATTTCAGTTTTTTACTAAAGGGAAAGAACTTCTACGAGGATCGGTGATGATGTCGACGATTACCACACTGACATTATATCAAGGCTTTGCACATATGTTTTTTAAGGATCTTGATTCTCTATTGGCCGTGGTGTTTAGGAGGGATTGGCATTAAGTGAAGAGGGATATTTTGCGAACAATAATATTCCTGTTTAATTTTCCAGCTTATGAACATGTGTTTTAAGTGGCAATGCCAACCATAAATTATTTCCATGCATGTTACACACCTGTTTCCCTAATTTTATTTGAATGTTAATTATATAATCTTAATTTGTCAAATAAGTAACATTATACTTGTGACATAAACAAAAGTAACAACAACAATACAATAACTGAGTTGATTGATTGATTGTTGGTTGCTTAACGTCCAGTGGCAAATATTTCATGCATATTCAGGACGAGAACAAATTAACAATAAGTACAATAGGTAGGTTCTGTAAGAGGGGCGTCCGGGATTAAGGTCGGAGAAATTTAGACTGCCACGGAAATGAGGGTATATCGGATAGGGACAGAAATTTAGCCTTGCAACAGGTCACCTACGGACCCCTCAAAGAGTTGTTGCAAGGGTTCTTAACGTGCAAAGAGCGTGGCACTCTTTACACGAGGCATCGGATTTAACGTCCCCATTCTGACCGGACGTGGCTGCAAATTTGTACATCCCGCACAGCCAAACGGACGCCCCACTTTAGCAAGTGTTTTACTGCCGGTCGGAGGAAGACCAATGGTGACCATACTTCTATTCCCCAGTCACCCTTGGGGGCATATAACTGAGTTGAACACACACACATATCTATATTTATATACAAGTAAAACTAACTAAGGGTCCCCTGTCCTCAGCTTTAAAGACTGTTTTATAAAGGAACCTGTATTTTTCACTTGGTTTATATTAAAAGGATTCAGTAGGATTACTAGTTTTTCAGTATCAGATAGATTTGGAAACATAGGATTATCCATTGCCATTTCATTAAAAAGTTTTATACGTAAAACATTATTAATTTGACAGTAGAGGAGAAAGTGATTTTCATCTTCTAAGGTTTTACAAGTTGGACATGTTCTATTGTCTCGAGGTATTTTTAGATATCTGCCCTTTTCATAGTCCCTCCTCCCCATCATTATTATACAAATCTATTGGTTAGAAAATCTATGATATGGTGGTGTTTATAATAATAATGATGAATGTAGAAATTGACAAATTCCTGTAACCTGTTTACACAAACATCGACATAAAAGATATTTATTTATCATATTCATAAACGAAAAAATAGTTTTTGTATTCTTTTCAGGAATTTGTAATGCATGCAGGCGAAAGCATTTACCAACATCTGAAGAAAACAAATAATTCACACCGAAAGATATAGGTTAGTTTTTTGATTGATTATTGCAACATAATTTTATATTTATATTTAATCTACTATGATGTAGGGAGGAATAAGTTGATAGCTAATGTTGAATATAAGCATAAAACTTTTTTTTTAAATATTGCTGTTTAGTAAAGCAGCTGTCAACAGTACCACAATTAAATCAGAAACATATATGTCTCTTGATTGAATTTATTATTATATAATTTATTTCGATTGCAATTTCGGTTTTGATAGTAACGCAAGGGAAACAATCCAATGAACATTTCATGCACATTACAAACTCTTGTATTAGTTAAATTCTTATTTAACCTTCCTATCGGATGCAACATATTATGTACATGTACAGTTGTATTGTTGTTTTTTCAAACTTATCAACAGAAGAAAAACCCTGAAAGTTAAAAAGATTGACCCAAAAGCGGAGGAATGGATCATGTAGACGTTTCTGATCCGAGAATATTTCGTAAGAAGATTCCGATTCGGAGGATGACTCAGTTATTGTAACACGTCCTCTGTCGTGGGTGTCCTTAGAATTTAGGCAGCTCATTCAAAGATTAGGCAGAAAGTATTGCCGAATGCTTCATGCTCAGGGGAAGCGGTTGAAATCAAAGAGGACAATCGGACTGCCATGGCAGCTTTATGTGTTTTTCACGCCGTTCTATTTAAACTTGTCGTTTGACTACCTCTTGTGCATTTTCAACCAACATTGATTCAAAAGCAAGCAGTACATCATCACCAATCAGTCCAACCTGCCCACCAACAATAGCAAGTCTTTCAACAAAAACCAAAAGCCGAAGTGGGGCGTCCGTTTGGCTGAGCGGGATGTATCAAGTTCGCAGTTGCGTCCGGTCATAATGGGGACTTAAAATCCTATGCCTCGTGTAAAGAGAGTGCCACGCCCTTTGAACGTTAGGAACCCTTGCAACAATTCTTTCAGGGGTCCGTAGGTGGCCTGTTGCAAGGCAAACTTTCTGTCTCTATCCAACATACCAGTGGCAGTCCAAATTTACCCGACCATCATCCCGAATTGCCTCTATTGTGACAAGACCTACCTATTGTATTTATTGTAAAATTAATCTCGTACTGAACATGCATGAAATATTTGCCACTGTACGTGAAGTAACCAACAATCATTTAACATCTATCTGTTAGATGAACTGTTTTGATGTGGTGTGCTAATATTCTATCCATAATCTAAATTATGTCGTCAATATGTTTTAGTATGTATATTAAATATAAGTGAAGGAACTTGTTCCTCATAAATACGGTACAAGAGCGCATTTATTTGTTTACATTCAAACAGCAAAAAATGTATCCAAGATAGTACTCTGAATAAAAAAAACAACTTTGAGGCTTCTAATAGGATGATGCAGGATGGAATTATTTATTATTTTAAAGCTTATCCGTTTAGGTTCGAAAAAGGGGGAATCAAATTCTTAATTCACAATGGGTAAAAGATATAGTTTTTCATAAACTGAGGAGCTATTCAAAATTAACCTTTCCAATTAAGTGCGGAATTTGGGACCGTCCATTATATTATTTTTTTGCATCTTCATTTAACGAATGATTATGACAACTGTTACGACCGGGCGGTAAGGTGTGAAATTGTAACCGATATTTTCAAAGCTACACATAAATTTATCGAATGTAGGACAGAAAGTCACAGGACAAAAAGTCGCAATTCATTCATAAAAAACGCTTATTTCTACAAAAATACTTTTGTATTTCTCTGGAACTATTGTATACAATATAACTTTGTTAACAAAATTTATCAAAAAAATATCAAAGTAAATCAAATAATTGTTAAAAAAACAAAATGCCAAAGTGGCTTGGCACTTAAATGACTTCATTGTGCCAACAAATCTTTCTTTTGCATGATTAAAATTAAATAAATCTTCATTTTTCAAGTATAATGACACAATTTCTAAACTTTTATATGAATATATGTATTTAAGGTTCCACTAAAGTCAAAATATAGGACACTTCATAAACATCTAAACTTTGCCTGTATTTTTCAACCTATAATGAGTAAAGTCCTAAACTATGAGAACATATGTTCATTTAAACATACTTAACATATACACACTGTGTAAATTGTAAATAAACTTGAAATTGTTATGCTGTGGTCAAACCGGTTCTTGGGGTGAACACTAAATTTTCAAAAAAATCTGAAGGCCTGCGAGACGACTTTATTTGCTTAAAATTGGTATGGACGAATACTGTTACATGTAATGCAAGGCAAGCTAAGTTAAGTCGTCTCCCCGCAGGACTCCAGATTTTTTTGAAAATTTAGTGTTTACCCCAAGAACCGATTTGGCAACAACATAACAATTTCAAGTTTTTTACAATTTACAGTGTGTATATGTTAAGTATGTTAAAATGAACATAATATTATGTTCTCATAGTTTAGGACTTTACTCATTATATGTTGAAAAATACAGGCAAAGTTTAGATGTTTATGACGTGTCCTATATTTTGACTTTAGTGGAACCTTAAAGTAAATCAACATATTATTTGTGATATTTTGTCCTGAGACTTTTTGTCCTCCCAAATTTGTGACTTTATGTCCTGTGACTTTTTGTCCTGTGACTTTCTGTCCGTTTACCAAGTTTATCTAGGTCATCAACAGACTCGGTGTCATGCTGGGAATCATCTGCAACTTTAAAGTGTTTATTTGAAATGTTATATAACCTGTCATCGAATTTGATCTTTTTGTTCTACGTGTACTATCGTGTGGTGCTGTTGTGTATTTATTTGCACTGTCCGACACACTATAAGATTTAGAACCTAAATGTTCTGTTTGTTTTTGCATATATTTTCATCTGCTTGTGTTGTAAGCGTATTGGAGCGTCAATCGACATCGATGACATATCGTCGTCATCATCAGATTTATGAGTTTGAGAATCCCTAAAGTCTTTGGGTATTCTAGTATCATCTACACCCTTTCCAGATTGCTGGCTAGTGATAGGCCCATGCTCATCATCAGTAAAGTCTAGTATCCCACTTTCAGGATTATCATCAACCTCATATGCCATTGTTCAACAAGTTATGTAACTTGCATTTACGTGGTTACGTACTAAAACCGTGACTTCACGTTAATCTAATTTCAGAAACACCAAAACTTCGAAATTAATAAACGTTTGGATAAGTTTAAATCCTGGCACTATATAAAATCCAAGAGTTCTTTAAGACAATAATTAAGACATGTTAACAATATAATTGACAAGCATGTTCTGGCATCATAAGGCTGTTCACGTGACAGCTATGTACCATATAATAATAAATTCTTTATTTAACGAAGGTAACTCATTTAACATACAATTGTTAATCTCACATGAGGCCTTCACACATTAAAATGAACAATTAATACATATAACAATCAATGCATATAACACAATAATCAATAGAGATGTACACAATTACAAATTTATATACACAAGCATGAAAATATTTTCACCATAGTTGTGAAATGGAATTTTCTCTATCGTGTCATCGTCAAGATTGTCCCGCATTGTTACCTTAGAGTTTTTTGTCAGTTTGTTGCTTATTAAAATACAGGTAAATTCGTTACAAGAATGACACCGACTAACTTACACATGCTTAAAATAGCGTGACCTACAAAATTATTTAAGACTCTTTCCTGTAAACTCACTACCAACATCAAAATTATTTTATAATTTAATAAAAACAAATTACCAATTCAATTCAAAGCTTTATTTGTAGTGGGCATGTTACATAACAAATAAACATAAGCTCTCTGAGCTTTTATAACCGAATACCGTCTTGGGGAAAATACATAATGTAACAATACGATGCGGTTATAAGTACTCTCTTATCATTGTTTTATGGTTTGGAATTTCATGAACGTTCAAATTGAGGGCTAGATGCGTGTTAATAGGTAATGTGTCGGTCAACTCACATCGGAAATATTTTTGACGTTTGTATTATCATGACGTTGCGCACGATGTTGTTGGTACTTGTCATAGTGCAGCGGCTACAATCATATTTCAGACGAATTGTGCACATCCTGCTACAAGCATGGAATTTGGCATAGACCTTCCTCAACTATTACTCTTTTATTTCAGATAGGGAGGCAATTGAAAAAAATGTCTCACTTCCGTTTAAATCCAAAATGGCGGACATCAGCCCAATATCGATGGCTAGTATGTGAAAAGGTGTTTTTACCACGCTTCTATCATAATATTTGGTACAAACCTTTGTTATGCACTACTTTTGGATATATTATATAGATTAGATGTCTTCAAAAACCCTACTTCCGGTAAAATCCAACATGGCGGACATAGTACTAAAATTAGCTTATTTTTTAGGGAGGGTAATTGAAATGTGTTTTAACATATTGCTACTATCATTACATTGTTTAGGAACCTTTCTTTGGTTATTCTTATGGATACAATGTATAAGACATATGTCTTTAAAACCCTGTTATATCTAAAATGGCGGATATAGAAATATCAAAATTTTACTTTTAATATTCAACTTTTTTCAAAATGCAAAGAAAATGTTTTTTTGGTGCTGGTCATTAAACTTTTGGCTTTAAGTTATCCTCAAAACCACTAATTATATTCAACTGTAAATGTTTAAATACATTGATTAAAACAAAATAAAATCACTAAAGTACTAAAACATCTTTTGAATTACTAATGGCCGCAAATACATGTTTATTCACAATCGGAGAGCCGTTTATTAAATTTACAAAGACCGTGATAATGTTTCTTGCATCCAATGTACAAGCTCCTGATAAGACGAAGAGGCCTCACAAAGAGTTGTGCAAAAGGGTTCCCATGGATTATATTTTTCCCTTCGCCATTCATAAGCGTCTGGACTAGTTAGCATTGGAACCAATTCCAAGCTTGTTACTCATTCACACCCGCCATGGTATATTGCACGTTTTACGTGCTGAGAAAGACTAGACCGATTCGTGAAAATAGCCTCAATAAGTCTTTCCTCTTCCAAAAACACATGTTTTCTTGCTTCGTTAACCCCATCTGATAAATTCGTTCGATCTTACAACAAAACCACGTATCGTTTTATCAATGACATTATCAAATCCATATCTGCTGATCAACTGAAAAACTATTCAAAAGCTTTCGTCTATATAGTTTAGTTGCAGCTGGCATCACTTTTAAATGGAGTTTATCTGACTTTGCTCCTTTACGTACATGGTCGGAAAGATATCTTGCGTCTAAAGAGTTTTCTGGCTCCACAGTATTTATTCTCTCGTTGTGAAGGTCCAGGGCATCTTGATAGGCAGAACTGTCTGCATCAGTCACACATTTTCAATTGAATTTGATCTTCCTTTAAATCAAGGAGATAATCCCTGGCCCAGGTTTACTCATCTGTACCTTTTACTATGGGTATGTTTGCACTACATTCAACTATTACGTATACTAGTATCTATATTACAATTACCCCTGTACTTCCGCTAATGGTTGACAATCATCTTTTAAATGACATTTCACCATCATGTTTCATATGCAGGTATCCGTATTCATTTAAGCAACATACTTTCAAAGGAGTAAAATTGATTTATTTTTTTTGGGGTTTAATTCAACTGGATTAAACATTTAGTTAGCACATTTTTGAAATGTTACTGACGAGAGTATTAAAAGACCAAAAATAATATTTTCATATAACCACAGAAAACTCGGAACTCTACTTTTTTTCTTTCTGTGGTAATGTCTAGGTGTATGACAACTTTGCCAACAGTAATTTGTAAATCGAAAGACGAATCCATGAAAGGTTATAACTAAAGATAGGATAACGTATCTAAAAACAAAATTTAAAAAAAAAAACATTTGTAGACATTGTTATACAGCTTCAACTGATTGTGATATGTTAGAGAACATTATGGCAAATAGTCGAACAATTTGTTTGAAATTTTTTATTGTTCAGAAGCTGCTCTCTCCTCCATTCTAACTATGTTCCTACTTCTTCTAGATATCTATCCTCTGCCGTCTCTCCCTCTTGTTCTGAACTTTCTAGAGCTTCTATCCCCAAGGGTGACTGGGGAATAGAAGTATGGTCACCATTGGTCTTCCTCCGACCGGCAGTAAAACCATGCTAAAGTGGGGCGTCCGTTTGGCTGTGCGGGATGTACAAATTTGCAGCCACGTCCGGTCAGAATAGGGACGTTAAATCCGATGCCTCGTGTAAAGAAAGTGCCATGCTCTTTGCACGTTAAGAACCCTTGCAACAACTCTTTGAGCGGTCCGTAGGTGACCTGTTGCAAGGCTAAATTTCTATCCCTATCCAATATACCCTCATTTCCCGTGGCAGTCTAAATTTCTCCGACCTTAATCCCGGACGACCCCTTTACAGAACCTACCTATTGTATTTATTGTTAATTTGTTCTCGTCCTGAATATGCATGAAATATTTGCCACTGGACGTTAAGCAACCAACAATCAATCAATCAATCTAGAGCTTCTACAGCCCCATCGATACCCACGTCCTTTTACAAGTCGATGAAGTGTGTATCCTTCGCAGATAGATGTGGAAATATCAACAATACATTTGTTGCAAAAACACGATGTATTTCTTAGTAAACTTCATTTATTCCATTTTAAATGACATATTGTATTTTGAATGTTCCTTTGACTGCAACGGGTGTAATTCTTTCGGACAAAACTTTTCGAAGATATCATAATCCTGCTGGTTGTAAAATATGTATTTATCTTTACTCCCATATTCCTTGGCTCTACGTGCCCATTCCAGAAAATCGTCGGCAGACTGAATACTCAATAGATGTCTTACATTGCTTGACGGCATAGTCAGCTGCTCTCTTGACATTTGCATTTGATAGTTCCATCGAGCAAGCATTCCAAATTCTTCTTCATGCATTGTGGTAAACTGGAAAATTTTTGTTCCTGTACTGACCTGTCGGGGGAATCGGAAAGATAATGCATTCTTTTCAAATTTGGATTTTCTTATTTTAGAATTCTTATCATTTTTATTTGATAAATCATCTAGGCCTGGATGCTGCATGCCAATATCTTTACGTTTTTCAGTAATACATACACGAAGATACAATACTAGTTAATCTTTAATAGTAATCAAATAAAAATAGTATAACTTTTGAAGACAGTTTTAATCTTAAAAAAGTATTAAAGGTAAAACAGCACAGAACAAAATAAATATTTGTTAAGCTTCTGTATTTAGAAGAGCATCTAATATCAAGGTTTCACTGTCAAAAGATTTTTCCTTGGTCATTAATTCATATATTTAAATATTTTTTATGGAAACTTTCCATCTGCACCTTCTTTTAGGTCACTTTCAAAACTTGACTCGTAAACATTAACTATTTTTTTTTCTCACTAGAGAACATTTAGAAACTCGAATTCCAAATACTATGAATTTAGCACAAACCATCCCGAATATGATACAGATCCTTCTGTCTTTCTCTTTCTAGATGTTCCATAGCTACGCACTTTCACAACCCGGTTTATGCTAAAACATTCAACCCTTCGCAATTTTATAGAAGTATAAATTTCTCTTTGTCTAATTTCAAGGACAACGTTCATCTTTTCTATGTTTTCCCTTAATGATTTTTAGTAAAATTGCATTAGATATTTTTCGTCGGCAGATATAGTATACCTATATATACCATTACAGATTTTTAGCTAAAGAGAGAAACAGGGTGGTTTATAAAGATTTTCAGCTACTAACACAATGTAGCGGACAGGGACTTGAAACGCTCGACTCAAAAGTTTTACTTAAAGGAGTAGAGGCATTTAGGCCTGTTTTTGGACCAAGAAAATAAAATAAAATGAAAAACATAAAAGATTTATCTGATGACGTCACAATTACGTCAAAATATGTTTTGTTTTCACAAAAACGATGAAAAATACAGAATTTATGCAGTTTTCTATCCTTATTTCAGTTGTGGAAACATCGTGCGCATCCAAGAAACAACAAAATAATTTAACAGTAGCTTTTTTTAACTATTGACATAATCTCACCAAATATAAAGTTGTTTCTTTGGTGCGCACATACTCTTTTAATCTAAAACATACTTAAAATTTGATGAAAAACAAAGAAAAATCACGAAATTTTATAAAATATTGCAAATTTTTCTCTATCTCCGTCTCTTATTTCTCTTGCAGTTTCTTACAATATTTTATTAATGTCCTCTGTGGTACTATCTACATAGATCTTGAATTCTTTCGCAATGAATTCCCTATATGATTGTCTGAATTTGATGGTGAAATGTTTATTCTTCCGTTGAAAAATGTCGTTGCCTCGTCCGACCCAAATTTGGGTGAAAAGCACTGCATATACTGACAGTTCATCATTTTCATATCTTCTCAAATCTCTAACCAAGGTTGAAATGTGGTGCCTTTCGGATTATGGATCTTTTCCACACTTCTTTTAATTAACAAAAACAAAACTTATACAACATATGTATAAATATACTGTATAACACATATTTCAAAATTCTGTACGACACTTGCAAAGCATATTCAAACCTTAAAACTTCAATAGTATTTGCAACAACAAAATCAAAATTCTCTAAATGTATCAAACCAACTTAAAATCAAGTTTTCTTACTAATATTAATTCTAAACAACAAATGATAAGAAAAATGAAGAAAGATTACTTTCCATGT
Source organism: Mytilus californianus (assembly GCF_021869535.1). Taxonomy (NCBI): domain Eukaryota; kingdom Metazoa; phylum Mollusca; class Bivalvia; order Mytilida; family Mytilidae; genus Mytilus; species Mytilus californianus. The sequence continues at coordinate 96,028 of NW_026262591.1, forward strand.
AAGAGTGATCCTTTTAGAAGTCATACACGAACAAAATATTCAAATATCAACAAAAAAAAAAATAATACAATTTTTTATGAACACCATGTTTTACCTGATGAATTCGACATGAAACTAAATCACTGCCGTCAGTATGTTTTTCGTTTGTCAATTCAATGACTTCACATCCAGGTTGGTTATCTAATATAAAGGAAATGTTTGGCTTCTTATTAACCATTTTCTTTTCTTGATCAACCTTTTGATAGCTATTATTCGTGTGTTTCTCTGTCCTATATGTTCTCCCATTTCTTTGTATTATAGTCATGTCATTTTATGTTGTCATTTTAATGTTATATTTAACATTGCCATTAAAGCGGGAGGTTTGGCATGCCACAAAACCAGGTTCAACCCACCATTTTTTTCTTCTAAAAATGTCCTGTACCAAGTCAGGAAAATGGCCATTGTTACATTATAGTTCGTTTCTGTGTGTGTGTCATTTCAATGTTGTGTTTCTGTTGTGTCTTTGTTCTCTTATATTTGATGCGTTTCCCTCAGTTTTAGTTTATAACCCGGATTTGTTTTTCTCTCAATCGATTTATGAGTTACGAACAGTTGTATACTACTGTTGCCTTTATCTATAACACTTAATTGCTACACAAACGAAATACAGATTGAATATTTTAAATAATACATAGTTGTTAAATATACTTTGACCAATTAAATAATAATAACAGTTACCTTTCACCTGGGGCGACCTTAAACCAATTGTTCAGCTATTGAACGTCGTCAATGTTTTGAGTACTTTAAACACAGTGTAATTCTGTTTGGATAGTTCTAGAATCTGAAACAAAATTTAATTTTTACCATCGTTCTCTTGAAGCATGTGTTAAACAACAACTAATAAATAAAATGGGATCCAGTGATGTTTTATATTTGTTATGTCTCTCGTTTTGTTGTGTAATTTGTGATATACTAAGTATAATTATCAGGATGTGTTTTTTTTTTTTTTTTACAGTGAATCATATATCTGTGAAGATTGTATTCATTATGAAACCTTAAATTGCATTAATTTTCCAAATCTCCAGAATCCATAATAAAAGGCCAAATAAAAAATGCCATAACTACAATGTACCCATCCTATTTCATGAAACAGACGCATCGTTTTTGTTTGTCCTTAACTTTTAATAAAACTTGCATCACTGAATATTGCATCACTTCTACCATATCCAATTCATCCGAAAGCATGACATTTGGAACTGCTTCAGACATTGACAGAAGAGGTGCGATATGATAAGGAATCCAGTTTTTAGCTGTAAGATCTTGTCTTCTTGATGTCCACATGATAAAACACTGTGGTGCAGAAAGTTCTAACTCTCTTGGTTCGATACATCTATGTAATACTGCTTTAGGTAAATCTGGACCGCATTCTGGGTATATAGAGTGAACTTTTGAGTTCAACACGTGACTGCAAACTTGATGCATCCCGCACAGCCAAACGGACGCCCTACTTCTGCAAGCGTTTTACTGCCGATCGGAAGAAGACCAAGTGACCATATTTATATTCCCCAGACATCCTTGGGGAGTGAGTTAACAGAATTAAACGTTCTAGTTCCACTGCTTCTGAGTTATCCGATGTACACGACCCCTATTTAATGTTCACATAACGCTAATACTGAGTTGTTTAACAGATGGAATACAAGGTAGTTCTTACTTGATAATTATGCTTATGTTACAATAAATGTTATTTTAGTGATAACAACAATTTTTCATTTATTAAAATTTCTCTATTTTGAACATTATGTGTCACTTTTATCCACAAGACATTCATACTATTTATATGTATTTTGCCAACGTCAAAGGCCAACGGAATATGCATCGTAGGTGGTTCTCTGTCGAAGCACATGCACATCTAGACTTAAATCTAAGTGTAACTGACCATGCAGATCTAGACTTAAATCTAAGTGTAATTGATAACTTCAGGACATTACTGTTCCCCGACTATTTAAGATACATTGTCAACACTAATCATGCTTGCTTGTGTGAAAAGAAAATATACAAAAATTTAGATGATAAATTCATCATGGTTTTTTTTGGAAAATGATTTATTCTGGTATGAATTCATTATGACAATCACCGTATTATTCTGTATGTTTAATAGATTTGTAAGCAATTACAATTGTAATAGTTACTAAGCCCTTAAAAAGTTATCAAATTGACATTTAAATTGTTTGTTGCGTTGTCTATGCTTCATTCATTTCTTCGGAATAGTATAAAAAATAATTTGACTATTATAGAAAAAACCAACATCAGCATACATTTACAATTGTAATTACAAGAACCTAACAAAAATCATCAGTTAAACTACATCATCTTGTATCTCTTTTACAAATGTCAACATTTCTGGTTTTGTCTTTCGCTTGATCTTTATCCATTTGTCACCTAGCGTCTGTTCACCAAGCGCCAAAGTTCTTTCTCCACAAGTTTATTAATTTCCGCTTTTGTCTTTATAGCTATGTCTTCGTAATTTTCTCGATCATTTGGCAAAGCAAATAAAGGTTCACACTTTTGTTTACTGCCTAGCAGTTTGTCTTTTAGCCAAATGAGATGTTTCTATCGGTGTTCTTTTGCTTTTTGAGGTAAGTTAATAATGTCTTTTTCAAATCTTCACCGTTAATAGTCCATTTGCCAATTACCTAATTGATTCTGTTATAACACTTTTTAAACAAATAACTTCCCTTTTTCAATCTTAGACTGGTTCTATACCGGACAAAATTAGCTTTCGCCAATGCAAAGCATGATGAATTAAAAGTGATGTATCGGCGGTTTAACAAACCTTTCATGAAAAATAATTTCTGATGTCAAAATATGTCATCGGAAATCCCAACTTCATATTCCTCTTTAAAAAAAAACTTTGTAACATCCCTCAGTATGTATCTCCAAGGATTAAGAAATGATATCGTGCAAGCTGTATGGAAACGAATATTAGTCACCAGTAGGTCAGTCGTCAGTTATGAGAGGTACCGGGGTGAAGTTCTAATATTCCACTATCCTATCACACTTCTACGAATGCGGTAAAAACATCTTCAGCGGGCTGAGATTTTTAGTTGTTAATTCCAATACTTGTATGTAAAATTAAAGTTTGGGCAAATGTGATTTGTGATATAAATGAAGTGGAATCCTCAATAGTGTAAGTTGCCTGTTTTTCACTATTTCTTTTGCTACCAGCAGTCAATCGCCTCATGCATATGTTATTTGTACTACCTTCTATTCTCTTTTGGTAATCCTCACTAGATACCTATTTATTTATTATTGTTTGGATTTCATTCCCATCGGCCCCAAGGGTGACTTGGGAAACGAAATATGGTCACTTGGTCCTCTCCCGACCGGCAGTAAAACGCTTGCCGAAGTGGGGCGTCCGTTTGGCTGTGCGTGATGTATAAAGTTCGCAGTCACGTCCGGTTAGATTTGGGACGTTAAATCCGATGTCTCGTGTGAAGAGAAAGCCACGCTCTTTGCACGTTACGAACCCTTGCAACAACTCTTTGAGGGGTCCGTAGGTGGCCTTTTGCAAGGCAAAATTTCTGTCCTTATCAACATTTCCCCGACCATCATCCCGAGTGGCCTCTATTAGGACAAGACCTACCTATTGTATTTAGTGTAAACTTGTTATCTTAAAGAACATGCATGAAATATTTGCCACTGGACGTTAAGCAACCAACAATCAATCATTTCTATCGTCATTATTCTTGTTAGTGCCGATGATACTCTCTCTTTTCTCCATTTTATGTTCAACATTATCAACCTTTTTTGCACCATTGTTCACCCTTTAGATCGTACAAATAATATTGAATCCGATCTTAAAGAGCTGTTATCCTTTTCATTTGTTCCAGGAATATTTTTTTAGGTCTGTTGCTTTTCCTGTGTCATATTTATAAAAATAGCAAGTTTTTCATTATCCCTTATTGTTATATCTCTCATTTTGTTTACTTCTACTTTTTCTAATATATTTTGTTCTGTTGAAACGAACTCCGATTGTAACTTCATGCACTGTTTTCATGCATTTTGGACATGTCTTCAATTTTCTGGTTTGTTTTTTTCGCTTCAGTATCTTTCTCATTTAGTTTGTTTCAAGCATATTGTATGTTAAGTGAGTAGGTGATTGACTGAATGTTTTCCCCATATCTTTTAGTTCACTAGAAATTACATTTTTGTAATCCTGATTATTTACCAGTAAATTTGACACTGATGATTTTATGTCCAATACAGCCCCCCTTTTAAACTATTTATAATAATAATAAAATAATGTTTGCAGAATAAACTGGAAAAAAAACAATAGAGTGGATCAACAGTGTTGTCGAGTGTTGTAGACAAATGGTTCTTTGAAAATACAACTGATATTTACAAGAGGCTATGGATGTCCTGAATGACCGAGACTATCTTGAAATGTACTATGTGCAGAATATGTATGAAGGACGTTTTCACTACCACTTTTGTTTAAACACATATGCTTTTGAGGGAAACTTAAAGAAACATATAGAAGGTAAAAGAACATAATTATAATTCACTAGCTATTTAAAATGACAACAAGAAAATGAAAGAGCAACAAGACCTGCTTCTTGATTATCTTTTACTGATACACACATGTATAACTATTAGTTAAAATTGATGCACATTTATCATGTGTACAATATAGATACACATTAAATTAGCAGATGTTCTCAAATTAGAAAGTGAGAAACCTTGTATGGATATCATTCATGCAAATTGTAATTGACAATCAAGAAAAACTACTTACAACATCAACAAACAGATGACCACTGTGATCTTGGCAGATGGTACCGACTATGGCAAGGCCCTTGTCTATGACTTGGATGCTTCAACTATGATTACAGTTAATAAAGGCATCAAAATCCAGGATTTTATTCCAAAACCAAACAGGTATTTATCTAGATATTTTGAGTCAAATGGGTGAACATGAATTTGACAGCTAGTGCCCCTTTAAGGAAGGCCACTATTTTCTACATTGTAAACGAATATTTTTTAATGACAGTTTTATAAAAGTTCACATACAAAGTTGAATGTCTAAGATAGCGAATGGTATTCACTTTGGACGGGAAGTTCAAGGTCTACAGGACGGATTGGTAGAGGTTCTTATGAAAGCTATTCACGTCAAGATTTTGCCTGTACCAGTAATGACTCTGGAGCCAAAAAACAATCCCATGAGTGGGGGTTGAAGAGGATTCCGGAATATGTAAATAACCTTAGAATTTTTCGAAAAACTAGGGATTTTCTTATCCCAGGCATAGCTTTTCTTAGACGTATTTGGCACAACTTTTTGGAATTTTGAATCCTCAATGTTCTTCAACTTTGTACTTGTTTGGCTTTGTAAATATTTTGATATGAGCGTCACTGATGAGTCTTGTGTAGACGAAACGCGCGTCATGCGTACTAAATTATAATCCTGGTACCTTTGATAAGTACTTAGAAAAGATGAGGTTAGTACATTAAATTTTTTTTTAAGCAGGTAGATTGAAATATTGTATCCGTGAGTGGGAAAATATGACACCTGATGACAAAGTCGTAGATATTGTAGAAAATTGTCGTAGAACTGGAAAACAGACGATTTTTTGGTTGAAAATTCGACTTAGTATAAGTTGTGACGGGAGAAACTCTTGAATGATTTTTTCAAAGACTTCACAATACAAATGATAGCTGTAAGTAAAAGCAACAGTAGTATTCCGCTGTTCGAAATTCATAAATCGATAGAAGAAAAAAACAAATCCGGGTTGCAAACTAAAACTGAGGGAAACGCATCAAATATAAGAGAACTACGACGCACCAGAAACCCAACATTAATATGTAACACACACGGAAACGACCTATAATATAACAATGGCCATTTTCCTGACTTGGTACAGGGCATTTTAAGAACAAAATGGTGGGTTGAACCTTGTTTTGTGGCATGCCAAACATCCCGCTTTAATGGCAATGTTAATTATAACATTAAAATGACAACATTACATGACAGGACTACAATACAAATAAATAGGAGAAAATATAGGACAGAGAAACACACGAATAATAGACAACAAAAAGTACCAGGTTAAAAAATTTACGTCAACACAAGACTAACCAGTGACGCTCGAATGAAAAAAGTTTGAAAGCCAAAACAAGTACAAAGTTGAAGAGCACTGAGGACCAAATGTTCCAAAAATACCAGCATACTTCATTTAGTATAATTCATACTTTTGCAATCAGTAAATTTTATAAAATGACTAAACAATAGATAAACATGATAAAACTGAAGTTGTGACTAACTACGGAACAAAAACGGATACATTACATAAAACAACCTAAATACCAGCACATAAAAATATACAGCCGAGTTAGCCAAAGCCAGTGCAACGCACAAAATGACGTCACATTTGAATTTCTAAAACGAGTTCCAAAAAATGAGAAAGAATTTGAATAGAGCCAAGATCAGATTTGTATGACTTATATAACATTTATTAATAACTGAAAATTACAATACTAATTGATATCAAATTGTGGTAGTAATTAGATTATTAATTGTATTATCTAGCTATGTCGGTGTTACTTCTGATTCAAACTGTAAACCAAATATATCGTGTAAAATTCGTTGATCCAAACTAAAATCTAATAAATGAACTGGATGATTAATTATCTTTACCATAACACACGCATACAACAGAAAACAAGATTTACAACTACAAACGTTAAGACATTAGTCAAATTCAGATGAGAATAACAAATATAATATCAAAACTAAATACATGAATTTGGGATGGAAAAGTAACGTGACACGTGCAAAAAGTCTTTTGAATATCATATATAGTCTTCTTTGTTCGTTTGTTTTCAGCCTGTATTGTATTTCTCTTCATGTTTAATTAATGGTGTTACAGGAGGGACAATACCGTTACTGGAAAGAAACAGTTGAAAATTTTAACTAATGTTGTTTCTGTCATTAACATTAATTGATCATTTTCAAGATATTTCGGGAATTTGTTTAGAAAAAAAATTGAAGCTGTAACTCTACTTTTAAGTGGTTTGAGGATGTTTGTTACAGGAAAGAAATGTAAAAAATAGTCTTGATATTAAGTTCTCTAAAACTTTATTTAATGTTTTCTTATAAAAGTTCTGTGATTGTTTTCCAAATTTCATCATGAATTTTAAAATTTGAAAATGAACCTTAAATTTTAGTTGGTGTTGGAATAACTGCCAAGATGTCATCATAATCGTACAAACATTTATCTCTTATTGTTTAGGCCAATAAAACAATTGTTTAGCGTCTTGCCAATTATATGCATACATTCAACATACAGATCGTTTTCACCACTGTTTTCTACATATCCTGGGTATGCTTACCCTCATATTTCACAAAACACATGTTTTCCTTAACAATCTACAGGATCTGGAATAATCTGCCATTCTTTTTCATTTGCTAACATACAGTTCTATATGTCATCCATCTGTTCATTTTCTATGCCAACTCTCACTTGGTCACCACAAGATGATCCATCCATTCTATCCTGTGCTTCCATAGCCACTCCAGCATCACTAGCTAAACCTTTCTCACTAGGTACTCCTTCCATGCTACTATGTTCTGAACTAGCTTTCTTCTTTTCAAACTACAACTACCTCACTAGAATACCGTCGAATACGGTCCCTTATATGATGGACATGTTTTCACATTAAATATTGACTTTTCTTAAAAGAATACTATTTCACATATGTGGACAATGTATCGTCCGGATATTTTGTAACATAAACCCCAAAGGGTGCCTGTAAAGTGCGAAACGAAATAGAAACGAAACGAAAAGAAAAGAAACAAAACGAAACGAAACGAAACGAAATCAAAAATGCTGACTACCCAAAAACAATGGAATTGGTTGCCATATTATGCGAGACAAAAGAAAACTTTATTGCCTTGAATTCCGTCGTTATTCACATTGCTTCAAAAAATGTATCAAATCTTCTTACTTGCAAAAAGCTGAAGCTTGTTTATGTTCAAAATATATTATCCTTACTTTTACCAATATTAAATTAAATGTTCCTAACTGTAACGAAATTGAATGATATACCTCAACTGCTCACGATTAATACAACAGGAGTTAGTATGATTGCGACTGAGACAGCTATATCCAACACGGACCAAAACCACGCGGATGTGAGCAGCCATGTCACCGTACGGTCTTCAACAATGAGAAAAACGTGCACTATGTGTAGCTATAAGTAGTATAGAGGAGACACATATAAAACAATATAACAATGTAAAAATCAGTTCTATATTCGACACGATAAAACAAAACAACCAACAAATAAATTTCATAAAGTATCGATCAAAACTTATATAAATTACTGAAAGCTAGTTCAAAGAGAATTACAAATACAAAATACAGTTTTCAGATTTATACACGTCCAACAGATTATTCTACAGTCAGACAAACAGAGAAAGCATGACCTGTTTAATGCAAAAAAGTATTAGTATCGACAAGATTTAGAGGTTTCTGATTAACATTATCATTTATTATTTTTAAAGCGGCATAGTTCTTAGGATTATGATGTCATCGAATCCCAAATTTATCTTGAACACTTTAATTACACTGCATTCTTCTATATCTTGATAAGGTAACAAAAAGGAAGTTCATTTAAATTTGAACGTTTTGAAATGCCTGTTATACAGATGACGAAGGATATCTTCCAATTGTCGTTCTCTTAATTGAATGTGACGTCACTGTACTGAGTGATACTTAGCACCTAATGTGTAGTTGCATGAGCAAAACGAAGGATGTAGCTTGTGAAGCAAGATCTACTCGCCCTTTCGGAGTATCGGATATATTACCCCTTGTGTCTGGTGCCTTCGTTCACATTAAGTTTGTCTTCAGTCTAAAGTTTTGCATTTCCATGGCGACAAGTTTCTTTCGTGATTTGTAAGTTCCAACGTTCTTTTAAAATCGCCTAGCTACCTCTCTCAAGAAGACAATAATTTGTCATCAAACGGATGATATCTGCTATCAAGAGTGGTCTCAGTCATGGTGCTTATAGGAATTTGTCGTTTGGAAAATTGTTATCTGCTGCTTCTCCGCTATTTCGTGGTTTTTCGTGAGGGTGAGGCAACACTGACTGGCCTCTCGGAATTAACGTTCCTACAGTTGTCATCCTGGCTGTTTCATGGTACACTGGAGCATACAAGTTTAAAACCGACTAAGGCACGGACCATTTGACTTTTTTTTTGGGGGGGGGGGGGGGGGGGGGGGGGGCGGAGTCTGGTCTTTTTATGTGGACCGGGATTTCTTTTCGAACGATACGCGGGACAGATTATTGTTTTCATTGTGCAATGTAGAAAATTTATTTGGAAATTTTTTTTTTTATTGGAGAAATGTGGGCAAGATTATTTTTTTTCAATCTAAGTGCTGGACAGATATTTTTTTTTACCTAAATCAGGGCCAGGATATGTTTTCAAATATTATATATTGTGATTAAGTCGTTCCTAAACCACAGCTTGTTAACGATTACACTGAATTTCAAAGTTTTTTTTCTCATTTTTAAAAGAAATTGTATTAAACTAGACAATAAATAATATTTATAAATATAATCGGCTTAATATTCAATTTGATTTAAATTTTATTCCTATTTCGTTTCGTTTCTTTTCTTTTCGTTGGTTCCTATTTCGTTTCGTTTTGTTTTATGTTGGTTTCGTTTCTTTTCGTTTCGTTTCGCACTTTATAGGCACCCAACTCTAAAGGCAATGAGCTGTAAGTGGACTATATTTGATCCACTGATTTAATCCCACACTCAAACGACAAAATTATTTTTCATTTTAATCTGTCACGTGACTTTTGCTGCAAACAGTTCTTCTACTGGTATCTATAATGAGTTTATCTACTTATTGCTCGAAATAACATACAATTTATCTGCCTATGAAAAACATTTATCAACAGAAAGCCGAGATATATAGAAAAAGACTAAAGTCTACTATGAATCATATATTTTTTTTCAAAAATTTTTCAATTCTGAATTTTGTTTTACCGAGAAATGTTTTCAATATAACGGGATAACCATTAGAATAACGATAAGCACGTACCCAAATTAACTTCAAGAAGTCAAAGCGATTTTGTTTATTTATTCAGAAAATAAATGCCACTTTCCTTGAGAAACAAATGACTTATCGTAAAGATTAAACGGGGAGGAATCCTAGTCGGGTTCGTAATCCTTCGTCCTATACCTACCAGAATTGATCAGCTGTTGATACGATTTTGATCCTATAGAACAGTCATTTAAACAACTAGAGGAAATCTTAAATTACTTTTACATGGCATACCTTATGTTTCATTAACCTGGATTATACAAAGGACAAGTTTGAGCTTTTTTAAAAGCTTAGAACTCTTCGCTATTTTCTAATATAAGGGGATAAGTGTGCATGTTGTTGATTTATGATTTAAAATGTGGTATTTTTAGATATGATTGATTTAAATAGAAGTTACTGTAAGAGTCCGTGTTATTCACCCATGTTTATATAAAATTCTTCATTTTACTTTTTGAAAAATAAAATGTGATGGATATTTACACCAGTACTAACAGTGTACTTATAAACAAGATAAAAGCACACGTCTAAAATCAATAATTTTGCTTTTGTATATCAAACATAACAAATAATTAAAAAAACAAAACTATAATTAGTTATCAAAGGTACCAGGATTATAATTAAGTACGCAAGACGCGCGTTTCGTCTACATAAGACTCATCAGTGACGCTCATATCAAAATATTAATAAAGCCAAACAAGTACAAAAATGAAGAGCATTGAGGATCCAAAATTCCAAAAAGTTGTCCCAAACACGGCTAAGGTAATCTATGCCTGGGATAAGAAAATCCTTAGTCTTTCGAAAAATTCAAAGTTTTGTAAACGGGAAATTTATAAAAATGACCACATTATTGATATTCATGTCAACACCGAAGTGTTGATCATGTCAACACAGTCAACTGGGCTGATGATACACTCGAGGACGAAACGTCCATCAGCATAAGACATGCGTAAAACTATTTTATAAGTTCTAAATAAAATCATGCAAATGTTGGATACATAGATACAATATCATAACCATCAATCCTCCACTAAACTAGATATGTATGATGGTTTTTAAAAAAGGGGATTTGCACGTGTTATTTTTCTCTATATTTTCCATTTGAAGGTGACAAATTTACAATTCGAAAAAAAAAATAATGATAATGAACTCTTTTCTAATATTTACAAAGAATTTTATATTTACCTTCTTAATAATCAATTTTCTACATTATTACAGACCATGATCAAAGGCGGATTTACAGGGGGACCAGCCCCTCCCACCCACTTTTCTGGGGTAAATATTATTTATGGGTATGGGTTGATTATGTAGCATGACCGGAGCAGGCCACTTCTAAGGCAGTCGGCTGACCCAAATGATGATTTAGAACTGACAGTTGCATATCTGTATCATGTCAACATTGTGAATTTACCTATCCTCACACTCAAATTTAAGGTTTCTTGCAATTTGTCTTGTATATAAAATCATCATTATGCAAACCACAAAACACAAAAATAATCCCAGTGTATACACCAGAGATGTGATTTCTATATTAGAAAATTTAAATATCATGCTGAGTATGTATGCACTTTATCGTCATGTTAATACACAATTTTAATTTCCATAAATCACATCAAGACCCCATAATACAATGTTGTCTGACCATTGTTTATGAAAATTATTTTCCAACAATTATTTTGCACATAAGTTTCATGATTTCAGTCAGAAATAAATGCATTTATCAGTTTTATGCCAAGGAAGCATGCCATTACCTGTAACTATATATAAGAAAATGATTACCAGGATGTACAAGCCAACAGAAAACATGGAAGTATTTGGGTTACCAATGAACCGTAAAGAAAGTTTCTAAATTTTAGTTATGTGATGATTCCTCAGTATAATTCTCTTCATTATCACAGGTAGATAAGGTCTCTCGTATCTGCTCCTGAAATTATTTTAAATTTGCATGGCCTTATTCTTAAATTTAACTTCCGATTTGTACAGTTAATAGTGAACGTACTGATGTGGTGGATCTGTAATCAACTGCAACAAGAGCATTATTCCTTTCTTCAACTCATCAACAACCATACACTGTACACTTGACAACTTAATTGTTCCCTCTGGAGTGATAGCTACGTATAGTGATACGATATTCCCGTGCTTTCATTTCCTATCATGATTTTCTTGATAGAGGTTTGCTGCTCACAAGGAAGCTATTAAACCAAGAGTTTCAATTGGTGAAGTTGAAATCATCCCTTCGTAAATTTTAGGGACGCCATCACGAGTTAGTTGACCGTTACGGAATAACCGTTTCACAAATGATATCGGATATGTTCCGTACGTCGCAACTACAATCCCCTTCCCTTTCATGAATGTGACCTACCGAATTAGACTATTTACCGGATTTGTTATAACATAAGCAACACGACGGGTGCCACATATTGAGCAGGATCTGCTTACCCTTCCGGATCACCTGAGATCACCCCTAGTTTTTTTATGGTGTTCGTGTTGCTTATTCTATAGTTTTCTATGATGTGTGTGCTATTGTTGTCTGTTTGTCTTTTTCATTTTTGGCCATGGCGTTGTCAGTTTATTTTCGATTTATGAGTTTGACTGTCCCTTTGGTATCTTTCGTCCTTCTTCTACTGTAGTGGAATATCAATTTCTACCCCAAATAGCTCAGTGGGGGTAAATTAAAGGTTGTTTGGTTTTCTTAAAACACATCGGTACCTAGTAATGAGCTCCTCAAGATCTAATACTTTTACCTTTCCTTCTGAGGCATTTATGCCTGATGACAGTGATGAACGTTTTAATTTCTCAAGCATGTCTTTTTTCCTGCAAACACCAAGCCCAAGACAATCGATAGAAACTCCTTAAGGAATCCTAAATTTGACTTGTCTATTTTTTTCTTCTAGAATAAAATCAAAATCGTCACCTGTTTAAAGATGGCCTGTTGCTGTGATAAATGTGTAAGCATCATTTAAATGCATAACTGCATCTGACATCAGCAAGTCTTGCAAGGTCTTGTTGGATATTTAGGATGACTACCTCCATTGAATAGTTCTTTCGTCATATACTTAGTACTTAAGATGAGGTCTGAATTGATTCTACGAACTTCCATTCTAAGTTGATAATTGTTCAGGCAAATCCAGTTACCTGTAGGAAGTTATATCTGTAATTTGGAAAATCTGTTGAGCAGGGAAATGTTTGGCTGAATTTGAAGAATCCCTTTTATCCGGATTTGAACCTTTTTTGATACAATCACGAACATATAGTAATATTTATCAAAGGTACCAGGATTATAATTAATACGTACCCCAAGGGTGACTGGGGAATAGAAGTATGGTCACCATTGGTCTTCCTCCGACCGGCAGTAAAACCCGTGCTAAAGTGGGGCGTCCGTTTGGCTGTGCGGGATGTACAAATTTGCAGCCACGTCCGGTCAGAATGGGGACGTTAAATCCGATGCCTCGTGTAAAGAGAGTGCCACGCTCTTTGCACGTTAAGAACTCTTGCAACAACTCTTTGAGGGGTCCGTAGGTGACCTGTTGCAAGGCTAAATTTCTGTCCCTATCCAATATACCCTCATTTCCCGTGGCAGTCCAAATTTCTCCGACCTTTATCCCAGACGCCTCTATTACAGAACCTACCTATTGTATTTATTGTTAATTTGTTCTCGTCCTGAATATGCATGAAATATTTGCCACTGGACGTTAAGCAACCAACAATCAATCAATCAATATAATTAATACGCGAGGACCCAAAATTCCAAAAAAATGTGCCAAATACGGCTAAGGTTATCTATTTCTGGGATAAGAAAATCCTTAGTTTTTCGAAATATTCATAGTTTTGTAACAGGGAATTTATAAAAATGACCATATAATTGATATTCATGTCAACACCGAAGTGCTGACTGCTGGGCTGCTGATACCCCCGGGGACGAAACGTCCACCAGCAGTGACATCGACCCAGTGATGTAAATAGTTATCAAAGATACCAGGATTATAATGTAATACGCCAGACGCGCGTTTTGTCTACACAAGACTCAACAGTGACGCTTAGATCAAAATAGATATTAAACCAAACAAGTAAAACGTTGAAGAGCATTGAGGACCCTTAAATTCCAAAAGTTGTGCAAAATAGACATTTGCGGAAACTAGGTCTATGCCTAGGATTACACTTTAGACTTACGATTACAGGTGACAAAAACAAGGGGCCATCTCAAAATACAAAAACAAACCAACAATACATATACAAAATAGCAAATGGTGTCTTCTATATAAAAAAATTTGTAAGGGTTCCGCGGAACCCAGTGTCTCGCCTACTTTTTCTGTTAATCGCAGGCTCAACAAAAATGAGGAAGTAAATCAATAAAAATATTCCTCTTGATACTATATTTTGATTGTAAGAAGCTTCTGTCCAAGTTTGGTAAAAATCCAGGATAGTTTAAGAATCTAATAAATGTTTAAAAACTTTAACTGCAGACTGAATGTAATGTTAACTGGGAGAAAACAAAATTTCCTTCTAGATACTAGCATTTGACCATAAACAAGCTTCTGTCCAAGTTTGGTACAAATCCAAAATAGTATAAGAAAGTTATTAAAATTTTAAAAACTTTAACCACAGAGTGAATGTGTTGTTTCCTGGCAGAAAATCTAAGTCCATTTAAAAGTAAAATACGAAAAAAATGGATTTATTTTTTTACAAAATTTCCTTCTAGATACTAGCTTTTGATCATAAACAAGCTTCTGTCCAAGTTTGGTACAAATCCAAAATAGTATAAGAAAGTTATTAAAATTTTAAAGACTTTAACCACAGAGTGAATGTGTTGTTTCCTGGCAGAAAATCTAAGTCCATTTAAAAATAAAATAAGGAAAACATGGATTTTTTTTTTACAAAATTTACTTCTGGATACTTACTTATGATCAAAAACAAGCTTCTGTCCAAGTTTGGTAGAAACCAATGATAGTATAAGAAAGTTATTAAAATTTTTAAAACTTTAACCTCAGAGTGAATGTAATATTTCCCGGCAGAAAAACTAAGTCCATTTATAAGTAAAATACGGAAAAAATGGAATTTTATTTTTACAAAATTTACTTCTGGATACTATCTTATGATCATAAACAAGCTTCTGTCCAAGTTTGGTAGAAATCCAGGATAGTTTAAGAAAGTTATTAAAATATCAAAAACTTTAACCACAGAGTGAATATTTGTGGACGCCGCCGACGACAACGACGACGACGCCGACGGAATGTAGGATCGCTATGTCTCGCTTTTTCGACTAAAGTCGAAGGCTCGACAAAAAAAGATGTAAGCAACACGTTAAATTTCATGTGTCCGAAGTGCTTTTCTGGATTTACCATCAGAACCGCACAAAGCCGAATATTTAAAGACAAGTATTTATAACGACCGAATGCGTAGATAGATGTATGATATATATTATATATATATATAGGTAAATTGTATGGCTTTCCAAATACCGTTTCGATTCCTAACATCACTGAAGAGACATTAATTGTCGAAATCCGGATATGGTGTACAAAAACCTTTGCACCTTTTGTTTGCGGTATACCATCTTTTCCGCAAGTTTATTGTTTTCTATTTAGTATTAAATTTATAATTAAGATCCATTTATTACATCGGTGATCTGTTTATTTGGCAATCGCCAATGGCAGTTAGCAGGGTTTAAGAACATTTGTTGTTCGACCTGTTAGTCAAATGCGTTTTGTTGAAATATACTTTTTCACTTTTTTGGTCTTTTGAAAAATGTTGTTTGTGCTGTATTTAGACCCCTCTAACAAGAAATTTGTTTTGCATGCACACGTATAAAAATTGCGGTTTTTATCCAACGCAATCATAGGTTTGAATTATTTTCAGATGATACTCTACTGCACGATTACAAGTTTGTATCCGCAACTGTTGCGTTGCCGACTTGAATAGATTGTGATTTTTTTTAACAATTTCTACTCGCCTGCTACACTTTTGATTTCTTTTTATCTCTAACAATTAATTGAATAGATTTGCGTAAAAACTTTGTGTTGAAATGAACGACGTCGCAGTAAGAGATCACGGGCTGTTCCGGGGGTTCAAAAGCATTGATCAGCAAGAAAAGGGGTGTTCCCCTCCTTTATCTTGTGTTGGAATCCTCTTTGGAAAATGGCTGGATCGACCCCTGCGTCGACAGTGCACTCTATATTACAATTCCATAAAAATAGTACCAGTCTCGGAACAGGGGTTAAATTAAGCTCATGTTTCGAGCATACCAGTTCCACCTATGTTCATGGAGGATAATTATCGACACCGCGAAAATAAACCCGTCCATAATTAATGATTCCCAAGATCTTTTTATAATAATTGCATGAAACCAAAAACGTAGACAAAAGTGTTTTATTCAGGAAAAATAAAAGATTTCATAATTATACCGAACGGCAAGTGAAATTTCATGAAGAATAAATAGTTCAAAAACACCCGTCCACTGTATTTCCTCATTCTCTTTAAAACAAAATAAAAGAGAGAAAGTATGTCTTAGCATAAACATGCTAACATGCTCCATGGTTGATTGCACCGTTCGTAAGCTTACGCAAAGTATAAAAATTAAAAAAAAAATAACAGTTACATGTGTATTTTCATTCATTAAAAATGCAAGATACATACCTGGAGAAATATCAAATTCTGCAAGACTTTTGGGATCTAAAAGAGAAAACTTGATTTAAAATTGATATGACAAGACAAAAATGTTCCTTTTTAGTAGAGAATTATTAGCAAACAAACTTCAACAAATATATTGATGCCAATTTCTATTTACAGTCCTTATTCTAGTTTTTAGAAATTTCTGCTCTTATGACAAGATAAACATATGCTGATAATTTGTAATTAAAACAATGTATATACGATGGTCCCTGGTGCCCTTCTGCATGCATGAATATAAGTTTGCAAACATTGAATTTAGCAAGAGTGATGCAAAAGTACAACTTGAAATGGCTGTGTCAGTAAAACACATTTTGATGCCCCAGCCATTGTTATTCTATAAAGATGTAAATATACAGTTGATATTGTTCCATTCTTAATAAATGAACCGCTGTGCCATGAGCGCACAATACGCGTTTTTGAAGAATAAAGTTCTATCACTTCTCAATGTCATGAAAATTGAAAGGGAGATGAAGCCAATAGATATAAACAATTCAACAAAGTTTAATGAGAACTGCTAAAAGCATTTTTGATGTATTGTCCGAAATCTGGAAAATCAGCACTTTTTAATGAGTAAAACCCCAGAACTTGGAAACAGAAAATCAAAATTTTATAGAAAACGAAACTGTTTTTATGTCAATAGATATAAACTATTCACCAAAGTTTCATAAGAATTGCTGAAAGTATTTTTGAGTTATTATCCGAAAACTGGAAAATACCCCCTTTTTTTAATGAATAAAATCTCAGAACTCGGAAACGTGAAATCTATAATTTAAAAAAGAAAAAAGGGAGTTCACGTCAATAGATAAAAACAATCCACCAAAGTTTTATTCAAATTGGTTAAAGCGTTTTTTTAGTTAATGTCCGACATGTTGATGACAGAGGTATACCATAATACGTCCCGTAAACATGCGTTTACCTATTTAAGAAGAACTTACTTATAAGGAGGGCAGCAGTTTCTTCAACTTCTACTTCTGCTGTAATATTATGTAAAATTTTAAAATGTGTGACACATTGTCAAAAAAAATAAGAAATTTGTAATTATGATTCATAAATGTTAGTTATATGCAATTATTCAGCTAGAAAATTGATGATTAAATGAAAAATTATAAGAGAAGAACATAACCGTGTCATACCTTTACTGGTTTTTGATTAAAAAGTAAAACCCATGCACAATCGAAGCCATTATCTTATTTCAAATCTTTTTTCAAACAGTTCTTCATAAAGAAAAATAATAAACTGATAAGGGTCAGAGTAATATTTCTTTGTAAGTATCACTTCTTCAAAAAAATAAAATACCTCCTTTTTTGCACTTCTATTGGTGATAGTACATATGAGTTTATATTTTCCAAAATAAAAAAATAATTTGTCAGTTTCTTCATTATTAAAAAGATACAAACCTGTAGATAATTCACTGTCTGCTAAACTTTCCAACTGAATATTTGGTTCTATAAAGTAAACTTAGATTGAAGATATATCTGTTATATCAAACTAATAATAGCAGCTGTGATACCCAGACATGATACACAAATATTTTCATTATTAGTTCTGTGCAAATATCGATCCTTTCTTATACACAATAAGGGCGAGAATCATTATCAATGTACTGAAGTACTAAACATCGGATGACAGCAAGTTCTTGTGGATGGTCAAAATCACTTGTCTCAGAACAAAATCACATCTCTATACCTGCAACTGAGGTTAATGCACAGAGATATATTTTTCTCTGAGACAAGTTCATGCGTGGATGATGAATAAATAACAGGAAATTCAACCTCACTTTAATAACTATTATATCGTAGTGATACAAATCAGTATACACTGGTTTGTTGTTATATATTATATTAATATATTGATTGATTGATTGTTGGTTGCTTAACGTCCAGTGGCAAATATTTCATGCATATTCAGGACGAGAACAAATAAACAATAAATACAATAGGTAGGTTCTGTAAGAGAGGCGTCCGGGATTAAGGTCGGAAAAAATTTAGACTGCCACGGGAAATGAGGGTATATTGGATAGGGACAGAAATTTAGCCTTGCAACAGGTCACCTACGGACCCCTCTAAGAGTTGTTGCAAGAGTTCTTAACGTGCAAAGAGCGTGGCACTCTTTACACGAGGCATCGGTTTTAACGTCCCCATTCTGACCGGACGTGGCTGCAAATTTGTACATCCCGCACAGCCAAACGGACGCCCCACTTTAGCAAAGGTTTTACTGCCGGTCGGAGGAAGACCAATGGTGACCATACTTCTATTCCCCAGTCACCCTTGGGGGGTTATATTAATATATAAATTAAAGTAAAAATCATCCAAAACATTGAGAGCAATGAACATTATTTTTTTCTTTAGGGTGTCAGCTTTGAACACTGTGTTTTTGTATCTGATTGAATTGCAATTAAAATAGTGTTTAACTTTTTACTTCCAAATGAATTTAATGCAAGACAGTGCTTTGATAATGATGTTAAAAACCTAACGTATCAATCAAGTTGGAGATACTGCTTGTGATATTATAGTTGCAGTGAACATACAGAGCAGTATGTCTTTGTACAATTTCAATTAAATTTATGTATAGACGATTGTTGATATAATTTGTAATCTAATTACATGTTTAAAGTGAGCAATCTGCTCCAATTTTTTTTATGTTTATATATAAATCTTGTCCCATTCCTGTGGTAATATTGTTTGAAAGTTCACACTTTTTCTTTCTTAGTTTTAATTTAGCATACCTTGAATATCTGATTGTTCCTTTTGTGTTGTACTGGTAATTTTTTTTTCTGTTTTTTTTGCTACAAGAAATAAATGTAACATATAAGCTATGTAAAAAAAAATCAATTTTTACCCGGTAGGCAATACTCTCAGAATGCTTGTTTACTTAGTCAAGACAAGACAAAAACCTAATTTAATTCATATTGATTGTTGGTTGCTTAACGTATAGTGGCAAATATTTCATGCATATTCAGGACGAGAACAAATTAACAATAAATACAATAGGTAGGTTCTGTAATAGAGGCGTCCGGGTTTGAGGTCGGAGAAATTTAGACTGCCACGGGAAATAAGGGTACATTGGATAGGGACAGAAATTTAGCCTTGCAACAGGTCACCTACGGGCCCCTCAAAGAGTTGTTGCAAGGGTTCTTAACGTGCAAAGAGCGTGGCACTCTCTTTACACGAGGCATCGGATTTGAAGTCTCCATTCTGACCGGACGTAGCTGCAAATTTGTACATTCCGCACAGCCAAACGGACGCCCCACTTTGGCGAGGGTTTTACCGCTGGTCGGAGGAAGACCAATGGTGACCATACTTCTATTCCCCAATTCAACCTTGGGGAGAATTTAATTGAGAAAAAAAACTCTTCAGTAATAACATTCTGTGTATAATTTCTAAAAAAAAAAAGGAAACATATGGACCAGAAGTTAAGGCACACTGGTATTAAATAAAAAAAGAAAAATATTATTGAAACAACAGAAATCTGTTAAAAAAGAATAAAAGGATATTTTCAATCTGATGAAATAAAAGTGAAGTTGCACCAATAACATTGTGTGTTTCTGTCCATTGAGGATATTCACATGTGTGTATTAATTTTGGTCATTATTTTATGGTACCTGCTCACGCTTTTTAAGATCTTTAATTGCTTAAAAAGCAATGAAAATATGTCTATGCATGAATTATCAAGAAATGAAATTGGGAAGTGTATGAAAAAAAATTACAAGTTATACACTGTTTACAATAGGGACTATATTTGTACACAATGGAAACCAAAGGACGCGTGTCATTGGACCATCAACAACATTTGGTCTTGGAAGGATAATTGTCTCAATTGCAATCATTCCACATCTTACCTTAAGAAAAAGTTCGCGATAAATTTTGATTTGATAAACCTGAAATACTAACATAAATTATTCAAGCTGATTTCTTTTTTTTTCTTTTTTTCTATACAATATTGAGTACAAGAAAATGTCAATAATTTTAATTGTGGAATTTAAGTAAAATAAAATAAGTTAGGGATAATATATCATTTATATTTGGAGGAGTTTCATTGTTTATGGAACCTAAACTAGAATAACACACGAGTATCTTTTGAAAAATGAAGATGAACCACAATGTGTACCTTACAACTGCAAGTATACTATTAAACATGTTTTAATTAATTGTATTGACTTTACTGACATTCGTAAGAAGCATTTCAATGTCAATAATATGTATGATTTATTTAATAATGTTCCATTTACAAGTATTGTTGCATTCTTAAAAGAAATTGGAATTTATTATAAAATATAAAAATGTTATATTTAAATCGATTATTATTTCCATGCTATTATTGAAGGACGTCTCCGAGGCATTGAAAGAAATTTCTACCGCCATCATACCATTAAAGGATTCATCTACAAAAGAGTTCAATATGTTAGTGACATAAAGGAAACCATGATAATCAAAGTTCATGATGACAACCGTAGAAAAGGTTGGACAACTTGCTGCAGGTTTTGTCCTTAAATAAACTAGTTTTATTCTTAGAAGCTTGTATAAATCAGTAATCAATTGGTATTTATTGTTTTAGAATTATATCTTTCAGTAGCAAACAAGTACATGTATTATTATAGCTATATACCAAATTCAAAGGGGATCATGTCCTGTGTTGTGTGCACCACAATTTTGTTAAAAGCACTCTGGTTACCCGAAACACAAGTTTTTAGCCCTTGATCAAATATGCTTTGCAACACTAAGATATTTAAATGTTTACGATGCATTTGAATAAGGTTCTCTTAAAAAAGTATTATCGTTTAATAAAACGGGATTGCTATCATTATAAATAATTTTAAACATTGATAGAGAGTCCCTTTTTTCTATAACAACAATGAGCTTCTCTGCAAAATGAAGCAAATTCATATTTTTTAAATTTTTACCAGTAAGTTTAGAACAGATAACTAAAATAAAATACACAAAAAATTATAATCACATACCAAACTCCTGGTGTTTTGGCACTACAATGATCTGATCTGTACTAATCCCGGCAGCCAAATTCCAATAGACAATTTGATAAAAAGGTATTTCTAGTATAGTTACTCTAGACCCTAGATGAGCATAATACATTGTGTAATAATGTTTGATTCAGTTTTTATATCATCTACAACTGAGTCATCATGCGTTCTTAAAGATATATATCGCCTGTTCTTAAAAATAGTCACATGTGCCTGCTCATACATATAACCAGATAGTGCCCTGTTCTTCTATCAAAGTATCTATGTAACTCTCAACCCACAAACTATTTGATATAAGTTTTTTTTATCCTACATTGATCTTTTGATGTCTGTCGTCCCCTTACTTTTCAGCAAAATGTATATGCTAATAAACATGAACGAATTCGTTGGCAAAATACAGAACAATCAACAGCTTAACTAATTTCAACGAAAACCTGAAGCTAGGATAACAAATGCTTTAACTAGAGAATACAACAAAGATTTATATAAGATATATATAGGAAACTTTTTGATGTTGACCATTTTAAGCTTAAGTGTGCTTTTCTTATCAATTGGCGTCCGTCGTCTGTTTCATGAACTTTTATAAAAATCTTCTCTTCTGATACAACTTGGCCAAATTTAACCAAACTTGGCCGAAATCATTACTAAGGTATCTAGTTAAAAAAAATGTGTCCGATGATTCCACCTGCCAACCAAGATGGCCGACATGGCTAAAAATAGAACAATGGGGTAAAATGCAGTTTTTTGCTTATATCTCTGTAACTGAAGCATTTAGAGAAAATCTGACATGAAATAAAAATGCTTATCAGGTTAAGATCTATTTGCCCTGAAATTGTCAGACAAATGCGACAACCCGTTGTTGGGTTGCTACCCCTGAATTGGTGATTGTTAGGAAATTTTGCAGTTTTTGGTTATCTTGAATATTATTATGGAAAGAGATAAACTGTAAACAGCAATAATGTTCAGAAAAGTAAGATCTACAAATACGTCAACATGACCAAAATTGTCAGTCGACCCCTTAAGGAGTTATTGCCCTTTATAGTCAATTTTTAACAATTGTTCGTAGATTTTTGTTATCTTTTACAAAAATTTTCTTCTCTGAAACTACTGAGACAAATTGAACCTAACTTGTCCACAATCATCATTAGGGTATCTTAGTTTAAAAAATGTGTCGGGTAAACCAGCCTGTCTACCAAGAAGGCCGACATGGCTAAAAATAGATCATAGTAGTAAAATGCAGTTTTTTGCTTATATCTCTGTAAGTAAAGCATTTAGAGCAAATCTGACAGTGAATAAAAATGTTTATCAGGTTAAGATCTATCCGCCCTGCAATTTTCAGAAGAATCTGACAACCCATTGTTGGTTTGCTCCCCTGAATCGGTGATTTTTAGGAAATTTTGCAGTGTTTAGTTAGTATCTTGAATATTAGTATAGAGTTAAACTGTAAACGGCAATAATGTTCAGCAAAGTAAGATCTACAAATAAGTCAACATGACCAAAATTGTCAGTCGACCCCTGAAGGAGTTTAATTGCCATTTACAGTAATTTTTTAACAATTTTTCGTAATTTTTTGTAATCTTTTACACAAATCTTCTCCTCTGAAACTACTGAGACAAATTTAACCAAACTTGGCCATAATCATCATAAGGGCATCTTGTTTTAAAAATGACATGGCAGACATGGCTAAAAGTAGAACATAGGAGTAAATTGATTTTTTGCGTTTATATCTATGAAACTAAAGCATAAAGGGCAAATCTGACAGGTAGCAAAAATGTGCATCAGATTAATATTTATCTGACTTGAAATTTTCCGACAAGTCCTACAACCTTAGTTATGAATTTAACCTTATTTTACATGATTTCCAAAGCATCAGTAAATACAGGTAAGCAACACAGGCACTTGAGAGCCTCTAGTTTTTGTCTCTCAATACTATATGTTTAAATATCCCACTGACAGTGTATTGCTCAAAATCATCCATCAAAAAGATTTAAATTAGGTCAACACGTGTAAGATACATTGTTTAAGTAATCAGTTTCCTTTACATGAATGATATGAGATAATTACAAAAATTACAATGTTAAATTAAATCCAACATGGACAGCAACAGAGACAATAGTCTCACATGTGGTGATAGGAAAGTAGAACTAAGGTAAGCTCTTTTTGTTTATTTCAGATGAGACGCTACGGAATTTCAAAAAATGGCTGACATCTTCAACTTGTAAAAAAAAAGAAAGAGAGGCAAACCAACATTGCTCCCATGTTTTTCGAATCTAAAACACTGTTACAACAGAAAACAGAAGAAGATTTTACGATATAACTGACCCCCAAAAAATTGAGCTTCTATTGTATACTAACGAAAGGCATAAACCTGCAGGGACATTGAGAAGCTACATTAGCTCTTGTCCAACCTTATTGATTTCCTACTGGTAAACGGAGCGTCGAAACAAATGTCACCGAAGTGTGTTGCGTGTAAAACATATCTTAAGACCCTTAGCAAAAGGTTAAATAAACAAGCCAACAGAAAAAAGGTTGAAATGATGATCAAAGATATCCGTAAGTACTTAAAGTTTTAAATAAACCCACGGTACAAATATATGATATTTTATAATCCAAAAAAGGGCTAAAAAGTTAATTTGTGAAAATTTAAAACTTCAACTTCATTTGTTTTTCAAATATTTGTTACTTTGCAACTTTTTTTCTATTACCTGTACAGAATATTCAGATACAGAAATTGTTAGAAACTTGAAATTAAGTAAGGAAAATTCATCAATTTTACCAAAAAAATAATATGATACCCTAATCTTAGGATTTGTCTCAAATTTACGTTAAAAAGCATATTATTTCCTGATTGGCAGTATAAAATCAGACATTAATGTTGGAGATTCAATGCAAAACATAGGGAATTTCTTTTCTCAAATTTGAAATTCTCTGTACTTTAATTTGGTAAACACCCCTATGTTCTATTTTTAGCCATGGCGGCCATGTTTGTCGATGAATCAAAACTTCGAATACAATATATAAACTAGATACCCTAAGGAACATTTAGTTAAAGTTTGACGGTATTTGGCCCAGTAGTTTCAGAGGAGAAGATTTTTGAAATAGTTTACGACGACAGATGACGACAGACGACGACCACAGACGACGGACGACGACGGACGCCAAGTGATGGCATAAGCTCACATGGGGCCCTTCGGGCCCCGGTCAGCTAAAAAGCTGCAGACTCTATTTAAAAGTGCAATATATACAAAACAGAATGTTTTAGTAAGCATGGCTATCATAAACATTCAAACCCCCAAGGGTGACTGGGGATTAGAAGTATGGTCACCATTGGTCTTCCTCCGACCGGCAGTAAAACCCTTGCTAAAGTGGGGCGTCCGTTTGGCTGTGCGGGATGTACAAATTTGCAGCCACGTCCGGTCAGAATGGGGACGTTAAATCCGATGCCTGGTGTAAAGAGAGTGCCACGCTCTTTGCACGTTAAGAACCTTTGCAACAACTCTTTGAGGGGTTCGTAGGTGACCTGTTGCAAGGCTAAATTTTTGTCCCTATCCAATATACCCTCATTTCCCGTGGCAGTCTAAATTTCTCCGACCTTAATCCCGGACGCCTCTATTACAGAACCTACCTATTGTATTTATTGTTAATTTGTTCTCGTCCTGAATATGCATGAAATATTTGCCACTGGACGTTAAGCAACCAACAATCAATCATTCAATCATTAACATTCAACTCTACTCGACAACAGTAAAGTGGAAAATGCATAAAAATACTATCTTCACAATTCATGGACAACATCAAAAGTTAAAAGTAGGATAACAAAAACTTATTTTATACAGTTTGACCACAGGATTTAAGTTTTTTATTATTTTACATTGATTAATCAAGGGAAAAAAAAAGCTTTTACATTGCATTTTTTATGTTATTCTGAGCTTTTTAAATTTTATTTTAGGAAAGCTTTAGGTTCCTTTAATAATATAAAATCTTGGAAAAACACTTCAATTGGTGGTAGTGTTTTTTTTTTTTTTTTTTTTTTTTTTTTTTTTTTTTTTTTTCATTGGCCCTTCACTATAATGCATATTTAAACAATTTAAAAAAACTTTATGAATTAAGGGTTGCAAAAAAAAACTCTATGAAATAACTTTTTAACTGAACTTTTGATTTTGTCCCTTAATACATGATTAAAAAATTTCATATACATATAGTCAAGTATTCCCTATCAGATGCCAACAGTGAACAGTAGCTCAAATTACTTTTTCGTAAGAAACAAACTTTGTAACAGTTCCTCTATACTTTTTCTTGACATTTCTCTTTTCTTTATTTCTTGATCAACTGAAACAAGAAAGTCCCCTCGTAATGCTCTTGCTGAATTACATTTCAGTTTAAAATGATCGTAGAGTAGGTACTTCAAATTGTAACACGTTAATCTACCTAATGGTGTTTCCTTAAAGCTATCAACAACTTTTTTCCGTTCTTCTTTAAACTTTTCTTTTTCATCTAAATCTTGAACATAGTCACGAATGTTTTTGTCCAGCTCATCAGAATTATTTTCTCTCAAGTACTTTATATTTCTTGACGGTAGAAAAAAATGAGTAGTAGTTAAAAATTCTGGTACACTTCCCAACTGACATAAATCATCCACAATTTCAACTGCCTCCTCCCCCCAAGGGTGACTGGGGAATAGAAGTATGGTCACCATTGGTCTTCCCCCGACCGGCAGTAAAACCCGTGCTAAAGTGGGGCGTCCGTTTGGCTGTGCGGGATGTACAAATTTGCAGCCACGTCCGGTCAGAATGGGGACGTTAAATCCGATGCCTCGTGTAAAGAGCCCCCCAAGGGTGACTGGGGAATAGAAATATGGTCACCATTGGTCTTCCTCCGACCGGCGGTAAAACCCTCGCTAAAGTGGGGCGTCCGTTTGGCTGTGCGGGATGTACAAGTACGCAGCCACGTCCGGTCAGAATGGGGACGTTAAATCCGATGCCTCGTGTAGAGAGAATGCCACGCTCTCTGCACGTTAAGAACCCTTACAACAACTCTTTGAGGGGTCCGTAGGTGACCTGTTGTGAGGCGAAATTGCTGTCCCTATCCAATTTACCCTCATTTTCCAGTGGCAGTCTAAATTTCCCCGACCTTCTTCCCGGATGGCCTACATTACAGAACCTACCTATTGTAT
This sequence comes from Mytilus californianus, assembly GCF_021869535.1. Taxonomy (NCBI): domain Eukaryota; kingdom Metazoa; phylum Mollusca; class Bivalvia; order Mytilida; family Mytilidae; genus Mytilus; species Mytilus californianus. Next base: position 122,929 of record NW_026262591.1, read on the forward strand.
TTATTGTTAATTTGTTCTCGTCCTGAATATGCATGAAATATTTGCCACTGGACGTTAAGCAACCAACAATCAATCAATCAATCGTGTAAAGAGAGTGCCACGCTCTTTGCACGTTAAGAACCCTTGCAACAACTCTTTGAGGGGTCCGTAGGTGACCTGTTGCAAGGCTAGATTTCTGTCCCTATCCAATATACCCTCATTTCCCGTGGCAGTCTAAATTTCTCCGACCTTAATCTCTTAATCTATTACAGAACCTACCTAGTGTATTTATTGTGAACTTGTTCTCGTCCTGAATATGCATGAAATATTTGCCACTGGACGTTAAGCAACCAACAATCAATCAATCAATCAACTGCCTCCTTGTATGGCAAGTACTGAAATTCAGGCAGTCAGCTTATGTCTAATAAAGGTTGAATTTCATACTGCCGGACAGGTTTTCCTCGCCATTCTTCAGTTGGTCTTCTAGTAGCAAAGCTGTAATGACATAAAGTCGATATTTCAGGATTAGTCATGTAATTGAAGATATGAAATGCAGATTTTGTGATGTCTTTTAAATTATACATTTGACCAAGTATAATCCAAATCTCACCAGACGGCATTGATAAGGAGGATATGGGGAGGCCTGCAAAATCCTTCGACATACAAGAAGGGCTATCTTTCATGAAAAGAAAGTTCTGTATAGACTTCAGACCTGCTATGTTGAGAACGGTAACTTTACATCATCAGTAATAAAACTTTTTATTTCAAATCTTTACAGCAATAACAAAACGGAAGTCAAGAAACATAAATAAGCATATAAGAATAGTATCAGCTGAGAACGGAACATTCGTATTAAACATGATTTGAACAAAGATAGCTCACATCAAGTGCACGTAAACTTATATCTGCGTTTTACACAGATGAGTATACCAATTACCAGTTTTTCGAATTCCAGTAAATACAATAAAAACTGAGAATGGAAATTGGGAACGCGTCATAGATACAACAACCCGAATAAAGACAGCATAAATTGTCTGTGTTATGTAAAAGCTTTCAGTCTAGTCCCCCAGCAAGTCGTTAAAAAGGTCGTCAGACGTCAAAGCAATCTCAGACTACCTTCATTCGTGATTGTAATAACGTAAAGGAACATGCTACATATTAAGAGAAAATGTTGCTAGACACATTTTTGGCACTATCTTCAGCTATCGCATTTGCCGATACACCGTTAAAAATCTACGTACACCACCAACAATATCCGGTTAACGATGATGAAAAGTGAACCAGTTTATAAAAAAAAATCCTTATTTATTATCTGTTGAATATGCAACTATCAATTATAGTCTTTTTTTATCCAACCTGCCATTATGTTTGAAGTATATTCTATCACCATCATTACAGTAACATGCAAATGAACTTATATGTGATTATTTCCCAAGTTTATTATTATAGCTTAAAGCATGATTGATTAATTGTTGGTTGCTTAACGTCCAGTGGCAAATATTTCATGCATATTCAGGACGAGAACAAATTAACAATAAATACAATAAGTAGGTTCTGTAATAGGGGCTTCCGGGATTAAGGTCGGAGAAATTTTGATTGCCACGGGAAATGAGGGTATATTGGATAGGGACAGAAATTTAGCCTTGCAACAGGTCACCTACGGACTCCTAAAAGAGTTGCTGCAAGGGTTCTTAACGTGCAAAGAGCGTGGCACTCTCTTTACACGAGGCATCGGATTTAACGTCCCCATTCTGACCGGACGTGGCTGCAAATTTGTACATCCCGCACAGCCAAACGGACGCCCCACTTTAGCAAGGGTTTTACTGTCGGTCGGAGGAAGACCAATGGTGATCATACTTCTATTCCCCAGTCACCCTCAGGGGATAGCTTAAAGCAACAATGGACATTAGCAAGGAAAGGGAACTTAGACTGCTTTTTAGAAACTTTGCAGACCCCTCAATGCATAACAACGAAGTGGTTCGAGTACTGTATTTAGACCCCTCTACCAAGAAATTTGTTTTGAATGCACACGTATAAACATTGCGGTTTTTATCCAACGCAGTCATAGGTTTGAACGTTGTTTTCAATTTAGACTTGTTTATATATATATATATATATATATATATATATATAGGATAAATGAACAGACTTACAAAAATTAAAAACAAGCAAGGCTACAAAATAAATAAAGGAACAACACTTGTATTGCTGTTTTTCATCTAAAGGTCAAAATATTCATGTGTTATGCCAAATTTTGGACAATCGTTCATTTTCTAATTAAGATCTACTGTTGCATAAGGGTTTTACTTTCAGACAAATACTGATATAACATGCTAACCTTTTATTGTTTATGCTTCCATTATCTAGTAGAAATTTCACCAATTGCTATACAAATTATGGATTTTTTAGTAAACTATACACCACTATTTTGTTTGGTATAAATATACAACTTGCTATTCCTGTGTTAACATTTGTAGATTGGGAGAGACTTGCAACCATATGGCAGCCATTTTATTCAAAGTAGACTATTCTTGGCAATGGGTTGCGAATAATAAATCTTGCACTTCCAAGCCATGTCTCTGGACGTCACCAAATACAAAAAAGTCTGTTGTTCAACCAAAGAACCTTTCTGAATTGAAAATAATGAAACCACAATATTCTAAAGGAGGTATAAAAATGTATTTCTCATTTGAAATTGCATGAAAGAAGTTGGTTATTTGCATGTGAATTTGTACTGTATTTATGAAATTTTAGTTTATTTTTTTGCAAATTTTTGGTTATTAGTTGCAACAACTCTTTGAGGGGTCCGTAGGTGACCTGTTGCAAGGCTAAATTTCTGTACCTTTTCAATACACCCTCAGTTACCGTGGTGATCCAAATTTCTCCGACCTTAATCCCTGAGCCTCTATTACAGAACCTATCTATTGTATTTATTGTTAATTTGTTCTCGTCCTGAATATGCATGAAATATTTGCCACTGGACGTTAAGCAACCAACAATTAATCAAACCTATTTTATGGGTTAACCCTTTTTTAGTTTTCAAATCATGATGGAGGATAACCTGGTATGAGGTCTACTAACATGTTTGTTTGTGATGTTGGAATCTAGTTTATGATTAGTTGTGCTTAAAACTGGTTAAAATGAAATGTTTTCGTTTTACTTTCTTCAGATACCATGCCATCTGATGATGACGATTATGACAATTCGGATGATTCTGACTATAAAGTAGAGAACTCCAAGAGTGAGGAGAACGACTCTGAATCAGATTGCACAAAAAAATTATATCCAATGATTATTGAAAAGCCAACATTAAATTTTGATACATCTTCCAATATTGAGCTCGAGGACACAGATAGGAAATTAGAAAATGAGGAGAAGAATTAATAACAGTAGTGGGAACCAGTGGTACAGAAGATGGTTACCGTGTTTATGATAAGAAAATGTACTGCCCATACTGCTCCAAACCGCAGTCAAAACTTCCTAGACATTTCAAGACAAAGTAAAGAAACTGAGGTTATCAAATATGAAATTGAAAAAGATAAGGGTAAAAAAGAAAAGATGATACGCAAGCTCCGAAATTAAGGCAATTATTTACACAATAATGAAGTAATGAAAGAAAGGAAAGGCATACTGGTTGCAAGTATCGTGCATCTGAAGAAAGTAGTTGGGAGGATTATGTTCCTTGTGACCTATGCCTTGGGTATTTTGTCCATTGGTATATCTGGAAACACAGGAACAGATGTGTTATGAAACCAGAAAAACAAAGCAACAAAAGGAAGAGTAGTTAATAAATCCAGACCTCTAATTCAAAATAACAAATCAACAAAAACAACATCTGAATTAGATCAGATATTAGCAAGATTTACGAATGATGATATTGGAAAAGTGGTGAAAAGAGATACGATGATACTACAGTTGGGAGAAAAACTCTCAAAAAAAGTTCGCCATGATGCAAACCAGTTTAGCTGCGTTCGCAATACATTGAGAGAGTTCGGGAGATTATTGATAAGTCTACGGGAAATTGTTGAGAAAGAAGACGCAGAACTGGCAGATTTTTTGCACCCTAGATGTAGCAGGGTATGATGAAATAACCATCTTGCTTTAAACTCCTTCTCTAGCGTTAAAAATTGGCACATCTTTGAGAAACTGTGCTACAATAAGAAAAACAAAAAATCTACGCGGAAATATGTGTTTAATTACAGCGAAGTGTGTAAAGATGTTAATATCAGTGACAATACACCTACCTCATGAAATCGCAGTAAATCCGAATACATTTATGACCCCAGTTCCCATGTTTTAACAGGAGACCTTAACATCGTTCGTGACCGAGAGTTGAAATCATATCTCAGTAAAGGACCTAAATATCGTCCCCCATCAATTATTAATTGGAATGAGTGTCGTAACATCATCCACGACTTACTCCGCACTTACTGCTCTAAATGGATAAAACGAGAAAAAGCTGACAAGAAATCATTAGATTCTTTTTCTAATTCGGTAATGAAAATAGTTGATATACGTATTCAACATTTTAAAGATCATTTTACTCCTAACAACAACCATAATAGCCTAATTTCCCGTATCAAACATAAGCTAAAAGAACTCGCCAAGGAATATATTTTTATCCTGATAAGGCTGCTTACAATATCATTATTGTTTGTCGTAAATTTTACATTGATGATCTACAAAAGGAAATCAACATTCCAACTGACTCAATTTTCGTTCCAACTATGTACTGGCTTCCGAAACTGCACAAAACTCCTTACAAATATGGATTTATTTCGTCTTCAAGCCATTGTTCCACTATTAAACTATCTATTCTGCTTACTAGTACACTTGGTACAATCAAAAACCTGGTAATCATTGTTCAAATGAGGCCTTTGAAAATAGTGGAATTAATTACTTTTGGAGTGTCAAAAATTCGTTGAAAGTACTTGATAAATTGCATGCTTATATTGGTGATTTCAAATCTGTTCAAAGTTTTGATTTTTCTACCCTATATACCACGTTGCCTCATAATCTTATTAAGAAAAAATGCATACACCTTATTAAATGGTCATTTAAAAAGTCGGAATGCAAATATAAATGTTCAAACTCTTTTAAGGCATTTTGTTAGTAACAACAAACAAAAGAACTATTTCAATTGGACCTGCTTTGATACTATAATTGCCCTTGAATTTTTACTAGATAACATTTTTGTTCGCTATGGAGATTCCGTATATCGTCAGGTTATCGGAATTCCCATGAGGACTGACTGTGCACCATTTATTAACTGCTTAATTAGTAATTATACAATTTACTAAAAACAAATATGAAGGACCTTAATCAATAAAAAATACCACAGGCCCTTTACATGGGATGGGCACAGAAATATTTTTAAGAGCTTTCTGTATACTTGATTATTTTAAATCAACAGTTTAAGGAAACATCTAATACAATTATCACAATAGTGATAAAATTTACTGTATCGTGTAGAAAAATGGTCAATAAGGTAGCTACATATCATACAATAATCTATAAAATATGGTCGATTTCAGGTAACATCTAATATAATAATCTATAAAAAAAGGAGGAATCTTGTAAAGTGGTATATAATTATCAATAAAGAAAGTGACAGATGAATATTTCATCTGAAACAATTATCTATAAAAAATGGTTGATGAAAGTAAACAACTTGTACAATATTTTTAAAAAATGGCTGAATCTGGTAAAATGTTATACAATTATCAATACAGAAAGTGGCCAATTTTAGTTTAAATTAAATAAAGTTATCTGGAAAAAATGACCGATTAAAGGTAACATCTAAAACTATTATCACAATAGTGCTCAAATTTACTGTTAACATGTAGAAAAATGATCAATTATGGAGCGGCAGGTTTTGCTCCTACATCTCATACAATAATCTATAAAATATGGTCGATTTCAGGTTACATCTAATATAATTATCTATAAAAAAGGATGAATCTTTTAAAGTGGTATATAACTAACAATAATGAAAGTGACCGATTGAATATTTTATCTGATACAATTATCTATAAAAAATAGTGTAATAAAGTAAACAACTTATACATTATCTTAAAAAAATGGCTTAATCTTGTAAAAATGTAATACAATTATTAATAGAGAAAATGGCCGATTTAAGGTTACATCTAATAAACTTATCTGGAAAAAATGACCGATTTAAAGGAACATCTAATAAAATTATCGATAAAAAAAGTTGAAAATTAAGTTAACATCTAATAAAGTCATCTAAAAAATGGCCAATTTAAGGTTGTATCTTATACATTATTTTAAAATGTGGTTGAATCTCGTAAAATGTAATACAATTATCAATAAATAAAATTTAAGGTTACATCTAATAATGTTATCAACAGTGGGCGTTTTAAAAAAAAGTAAAATCACAAAAATACTGAACTCCGAGGAAAATTCAATCGGAAAGTCCCTAATCACATGGCAAAATCAAATGACAAAACACATCAAACGAATGGACAACAACTGTCATATTCCTGACTTGGTACAGGCATTTTCAAATGTAGAAAATGGTGGATTGAACCTGGTTTTATTGCGCTAAACCTCTCACTTGTACGACAGTCTACAGTTACATCTAACAAAGTTATCTGGAAAAAATGACCGATTTAAAGTGACATCTAATACAATTATCACAATACTGATAAAATTTACTGTATCATGTAGAAAAATGATCAATAAGGCAGCGGCAGCTTTTGCTCCTACATCTCATACAATAATCTATAAAATATGGTCGATTTTAGCTTACATCTAATATAATTATCTATCAAAAAGGATGAATTTTGTAAAGTGGTATATAATTATCAATAAAGAAAGTGACAGATTGAATATTTCATCTGATACATTTATCTATAAAAAATGGTTGATGAAAGTAAACAACTTATACATTATCTTAAAAAAATTGCTGAATCTTGTAAAAAATAGGAAAGTGGCCAATTTGAGTTTAGATTTAATAAAGTTATCTGGAAAAAATGACCGATTTAAGGTAACATCTCAAACTATTGTCCCACGTCCGGTCAGAATGGGGACGTTAAATCCGATGCCTCGTGTAAAGAGAGTGCCACGCTCTTTGCACGTTAAGAACCCTTGCAACAACTCTTTGAGGGGTCCGTAGGTGACCTGCTGCAAGGCTAAATTTCTGTCCCTATCCAATATGCCCTCATTTCCCGTGGTAGTCTAAATTTCTCCAACCTTAATCCCGGACGCCCCTACTACAGAACCTACCTATTGTATTTATTGTTAATTTGTTCTCGTCCTGAATATGCATGAAATATTTGCCACTGGACGTTAAGCAACCAACAATCAATCAATCAATCAAACTATTGTTAAAAATTGGTAAAATTTACTGTAAAATGTAGTAAAATTATCAATAAAGCATTGTCAGGTTTTGCTGTTACATCTAATACAATTATATATAAAATATGGTCGATTTCAGATTTTATCTATAAAAACTGGTTGAATCTTGTAAAATTTTATTCAATTATCAATTAAAGAATGTGTCCGATTTAAGGATACACATTATAAAAATATCTGATAAAAATTGCCAAATTAAGGAAATATCTAATACATTATCTTAAAAGAGTGGTTGAATCTTGTAAAATGTAATACAATTATCAATAAAGAAAATGGCCGATTTCAGATTACATCTAATAAAGTTATCTGGAAAATATGACCGATTTAAGGTTACATCGAATACAATTATCACAAAAGTTCTAAAATGTACTGTAACATGTAGACAAATAATCAATAACACAGCGGCAGGATTTGCTCCTACATCTCATACAATAATCTATAAAATATGGTCGATTTCAGGTAACCTCTAATACAATTATCAATAAACAGTGGGCGTTTTAAGTTACATCTAACAAAGTTATCTGGAAAAAATGACCGATTTAAGGTAACATCTAATACAATTATCAATAAACAGTGGGCGTTTTAAGTTACATCTAACAAAGTTATCTGGAAAAAATGACCGATTTTAGGTAACATCTAATACAATTATCACAATAGTGATAAAATTTACTGTATCATGTAGAAAAATGATCAATAAGACAGCGGCAGCTTTTGCTCCTACATATCATACAATAATCTATAAAATATAGTCGATTTCAGGTAACATCTAATATAATTATCTATAAGAAAAGGATGAATCTTGTAAAGTGGTATATAATTTATCAATAAAGAAAGTGACCGATTCAATATTTCATCTGATACAATTATCTATAAAAAATGGTTGATGAAAGTAAACAACTTATACAATATCTTAAAAAAATGGCTGAATCTTGTAAAATATTATACAATTATCAATACAGAAAGTGGCCAATTTTAGTTTAAATTAAATAAAGTTATCTGGAAAAAATGACCGATTAAAGGTAACATCTAAAACTATTATCACAATAGTGCTCAAATTTACTGTTAACATGTAGAAAAATGATCAATAATGCAGCGGCAGGTTTTGCTCCTACATCTCATACAATAGTCTATAAAATATGGTCGTTTTCAGGTCTAATATAATTATCTATAAAAAAATATGAATCTTTTAAAGTGGTATATAATTAACAATAATGAAAGTGACCGATTGAATATTTTATCTGATACAATTATCTATAAAAAATGGTTGATGAAAGTAAACAACTTATACATTATCTTAAAAAAATGACTGAATCTTATGAAAAATAGGAAAGTGGTCAATTTGAGTTTAGGTTTAATAAAGTTATCTGGAAAAAATGACTGATTTAAGGTAACATCTCAAACTATTGTTAAAAATTGGTAAAATTTACTGTAAAATGTAGTAAAATTATCAATAAAGCAGTGGCAGGTTTTGCTGTTACATCTAATACAATAACATATAAAATATGGTCGATTTCAGATTTTATCTAATTCATTATCTATAAAAAGTGGTTGAAACTTGTTAAATATTATTCAATTATCAATTAAAGAATGTGTCCGATTTAAGGATACACATTATAAAATTATCTGATAAAAATGGCCAATTTAAGGAAATATCTAATACATTATCTTAAAGAGTGGTTGAATCTTGTAAAATGTAATACAATTATCAATAAAGAAAATGGCCTATTTCAGATTACATCTAATAAAGTTATCTGGAAAATATGACCGATTTAAGGTTACATCGAATACAATTATCACAAAAGTTCTAAAATGTACTGTAACATGTAGACAAATAATCAATAACACAGCGGCAGGATTTGCTCCTACATCTCATACAATAATCTATAAAATATGGTCGATTTCAGGTAACCTCTAATACAATTATCAATAAACAGTGGGCGTTTTAAGTTACATCTAACAAAGTTATCTGGAAAAAATGACCGATTTAAGGTAACATCTAATACAATTATCAATAAACAGTGGGCGTTTTAAGTTACATCTAACAAAGTTATCTGGAAAAAATGACCGATTTTAGGTAACATCTAATACAATTATCACAATAGTGATAACATTTACTGTATCATGTAGAAAAATGATCAATAAGACAGCGGCAGCTTTTGCTCCTACATATCATACAATAATCTATAAAATATGGTCGATTTCAGGTAACATCTAATATAATTATCTATAAGAAAAGGATAAATCTTGTAAAGTGGTATATAATTTATCAATAAAGAAAGTGACCGATTGAATATTTCATCTGATACAATTATCTATAAAAAATGGTTGATGAAAGTAAACAACTTATACAATATCTTAAAAAAATGGCTGAATCTTGTAAAATGTTATACAATTATCAATACAGAAAGTGGCCAATTTTAGTTTAAATTAAATAAAGTTATCTGGAAAAAATGACCGATTAAAGGTAACATCTAAAACTATTATCACAATAGTGTTAAATTTACTGTTAACATGTAGAAAAATGATCAATAATGCAGCGGCAGGTTTTGCTCCTACATCTCATACAATAATCTATAAAATATGGTCGTTTTCAGGTCTAATATAATTATCTATAAAAAAGGATGAATCTTTTAAAGTGGTATATAATTAACAATAATGAAAGTGACCGATTGAATATTTTATCTGATACAATTATCTATAAAAAATGGTTGATGAAAGTAAACAACTTATACATTATCTTAAAAAAATGACTGAATCTTATAAAAAATAGGAAAGTGGTCAATTTGAGTTTAGGTTTAATAAAGTTATCTGGAAAAAATGACTGATTTAAGGTAACATCTCAAACTATTGTTAAAAATTGGTAAAATTTACTGTAAAATGTAGTAAAATTATCAATAAAGCAGTGGCAGGTTTTGCTGTTACATCTAATACAATAACATATAAAATATGATCGATTTCAGATTTTTATCTAATTCATTATCTATAAAAAGTGGTTGAAACTTGTTAAATATTATTCAATTATCAAATAAACAATGTGTCCGATTTAAGGATACACAATATAAAATTATCTGATAAAAATGGCCAATTTAAGGAAATATCTAATACATTATCTTAAAGAGTGGTTGAATCTTGTAAAATGTAATACAATTATCAATAAAGAAAATTGCCGATTTCAGATTACATCTAATAAAGTTATCTGGAAAATATGACCGATTTAAGGTTACATCTAATACAGTTATCACAAAAGTGCTAAAATTTACTGTAACATGTAGACAAATGATCAATAACGCAGCGGCAGGTTTTCCTCCTACATCTCATACAATAATCTATAAAATATGGTCGATTTCAGGTTGCATTTAATATAATTATCTATCAAAAAGGATGAATTTTGTAAGGTGGTATATAATTATCAATAAAGAAAGTGACCGATTGAATATTTCATCTGATACAATTATCTATAAAAAATGGTTGATGAAAGTAAACAACTTACTGTGGATTCATTATTATTCGTTAGGTACCAATTTTCGTGGATTTCGTGGGTACAGGTAAACCACGAATTTAAATGTTCAACTAATCACAAATTTTCTATAAGATTGTATGCAGACTTTGGCAAAACCACGAAATCAAGTGTCCACGAAAATGCAAGTTTTCCTCAATCCACGAAAATTGGTACCCACGAAAATAAATGAATCCACAGTATACATTATCTTAAAAAAATGGCTGAATCTTGTAAAAAATAGGAAAGTGACCAATTTGAGTTTAGATTTACTAAAGGATTTAAGAAAGTTATCTGGAAAAAATGACTGATTTATGGTAACATCTAACACTATTGTTAAAAAGTGGTAAAATTTACTGTAAAATGTAGTAAAATTATCAATAAAGCAGTGGCAGGTTTTGCTGTTACATCTAATACAATTATATATAAAATATGGTCGATTTCAGATTTTATCTAATTCATTATCTATAAAAAGTGGTTGAATCTTGTAAAATGTTATACAATTATCAATAGAGAAAGTGGTTAATTTTAGTTTAAATTTAATAAAGTTGTTTGGAAAAAATGACCGATTAAAGGTAACATCTAAACTATTATCACAATAGTGCTCAAATTTACTGTTAACAAGTAGAAAAATGATCAATAATGCAGCGGCAGGTTTTGCTTCTACATCTCATACAATAATCTATAAAATATGGTCGATTTCAGGTTACATCTAATATAATTATCTATAAAAAATGGTTGATGAAAGTAAACAACTTATACAATATCTTAAAAAAATGGCTGAATCTTGTAAAATGTTATACAATTATCAATAGAGAAAGTGGCCAATTTTAGTTTAAATTTAATAAAGTTGTTTGGAAAAAATGACTGATTTAAGGTAACATCTCAAACTATTGTTAAAAATTGGTAAAATTTACTGTAAAATGTAGTAAAATTATCAATAAAGCAGTGTCAGGTTTTGCTGTTACATCTAATACAATAACATATAAAATATGGTCGATTTCAGATTTTATCTAATTCATTATCTATAAAAAGTGGTTGAAACTTGTTAAATATTATTCAATTATCAATTAAAGAATGTGTCCGATTTAAGGATACACATTATAAAATTATCTGATAAAAATGGCCAATTTAAGGAAATATCTAATACATTATCTTAAAGAGTGGTTGAATCTTGTAAAATGTAATACAATTATCAATAAAGAAAATGGCCGATTTCAGATTACATCTAATAAAGTTATCTGGAAAATATGACCGATTTAAGGTTACATCGAATACAATTATCACAAAAGTTCTAAAATGTACTGTAATATGTAGACAAATAATCAATAACACAGCGGCAGGATTTGCTCCTACATCTCATACAATAATCTATAAAATATGGTCGATTTCAGGTAACCTCTAATACAATTATCAATAAACAGTTGGCGTTTTAAGTTACATCTAACAAAGTTATCTGGAAAAAATGACCGATTTAAGGTAACATCTAATACAATTATCAATAAACAGTGGGCGTTTTAAGTTACATCTAACAAAGTTATCTGGAAAAAATGACCGATTTTAGGTAACATCTAATACAATTATCACAATAGTGATAAAATTTACTGTATCATGTAGAAAAACGATCAATAAGACAGCGGCAGCTTTTGCTCCTACATATCATACAATAATCTATAAAATATGGTCGATTTCAGGTAACATCTAATATAATTATCTATAAGAAAAGGATAAATCTTGTAAAGTGGTATATAATTTATCAATAAAGAAAGTGACCGATTGAATATTTCATCTGATACAATTATCTATAAAAAATGGTTGATGAAAGTAAACAACTTATACAATATCTTAAAAAAATGGCTGAATCTTGTAAAATGTTATACAATTATCAATACAGAAAGTGGCCAATTTTAGTTTAAATTAAATAAAGTTATCTGGAAAAAATGACCGATTAAAGGTAACATCTAAAACTATTATCACAATAGTGCTCAAATTTACTGTTAACATGTAGAAAAATGATCAATAATGCAGCGGCAGGTTTTGCTCCTACATCTCATACAATAATCTATAAAATATGGTCGTTTTCAGGTCTAATATAATTATCTATAAAAAAAGATGAATCTTTTAAAGTGGTATATAATTAACAATAATGAAAGTGACCGATTGAATATTTTATCTGATACAATTATCTATAAAAAATGGTTGATGAAAGTAAACAACTTATACATTATCTTAAAAAAATGACTGAATCTTATAAAAAATAGGAAAGTGGTCAATTTGAGTTTAGGTTTAATAAAGTTATCTGGAAAAAATGACTGATTTAAGGTAACATCTCAAACTATTGTTAAAAATTGGTAAAATTTACTGTAAAATGTAGTAAAATTATCAATAAAGCAGTGGCAGGTTTTGCTGTTACATCTAATACAATAACATATAAAATATGATCGATTTCAGATTTTTATCTAATTCATTATCTATAAAAAGTGGTTGAAACTTGTTAAATATTATTCAATTATCAAATAAACAATGTGTCCGATTTAAGGATACACAATATAAAATTATCTGATAAAAATGGCCAATTTAAGGAAATATCTAATACATTATCTTAAAGAGTGGTTGAATCTTGTAAAATGTAATACAATTATCAATAAAGAAAATTGCCGATTTCAGATTACATCTAATAAAGTTATCTGGAAAATATGACCGATTTAAGGTTACATCTAATACAGTTATCACAAAAGTGCTAAAATTTACTGTAACATGTAGACAAATGATCAATAACGCAGCGGCAGGTTTTCCTCCTACATCTCATACAATAATCTATAAAATATGGTCGATTTCAGGTTGCATTTAATATAATTATCTATCAAAAAGGATGAATTTTGTAAGGTGGTATATAATTATCAATAAAGAAAGTGACCGATTGAATATTTCATCTGATACAATTATCTATAAAAAATGGTTGATGAAAGTAAACAACTTACTGTGGATTCATTATTATTCGTTAGGTACCAATTTTCGTGGATTTCGTGGGTACAGGTAAACCACGAATTTAAATGTTCAACTAATCACAAATTTTCTATAAGATTGTATGCAGACTTTGGCAAAACCACGAAATCAAGTGTCCACGAAAATGCAAGTTTTCCTCAATCCACGAAAATTGGTACCCACGAAAATAAATGAATCCACAGTATACATTATCTTAAAAAAATGGCTGAATCTTGTAAAAAATAGGAAAGTGACCAATTTGAGTTTAGATTTACTAAAGGATTTAAGAAAGTTATCTGGAAAAAATGACTGATTTATGGTAACATCTAACACTATTGTTAAAAAGTGGTAAAATTTACTGTAAAATGTAGTAAAATTATCAATAAAGCAGTGGCAGGTTTTGCTGTTACATCTAATACAATTATATATAAAATATGGTCGATTTCAGATTTTATCTAATTCATTATCTATAAAAAGTGGTTGAATCTTGTAAAATGTTATACAATTATCAATAGAGAAAGTGGTTAATTTTAGTTTAAATTTAATAAAGTTGTTTGGAAAAAATGACCGATTAAAGGTAACATCTAAACTATTATCACAATAGTGCTCAAATTTACTGTTAACAAGTAGAAAAATGATCAATAATGCAGCGGCAGGTTTTGCTTCTACATCTCATACAATAATCTATAAAATATGGTCGATTTCAGGTTACATCTAATATAATTATCTATAAAAAATGGTTGATGAAAGTAAACAACTTATACAATATCTTAAAAAAATGGCTGAATCTTGTAAAATGTTATACAATTATCAATAGAGAAAGTGGCCAATTTTAGTTTAAATTTAATAAAGTTGTTTGGAAAAAATGACTGATTTAAGGTAACATCTCAAACTATTGTTAAAAATTGGTAAAATTTACTGTAAAATGTAGTAAAATTATCAATAAAGTAGTGTCAGGTTTTGCTGTTACATCTAATACAATAACATATAAAATATGGTCGATTTCAGATTTTATCTAATTCATTATCTATAAAAAGTGGTTGAAACTTGTTAAATATTATTCAATTATCAATTAAAGAATGTGTCCGATTTAAGGATACACATTATAAAATTATCTGATAAAAAATGGCCAATTTAAGGAAATATCTAATACATTATCTTAAAGAGTGGTTGAATCTTGTAAAATGTAATACAATTATCAATAAAGAAAATGGCCGATTTCAGATTACATCTAATAAAGTTATCTGGAAAATATGACCGATTTAAGGTTACATCGAATACAATTATCACAAAAGTTCTAAAATGTACTGTAATATGTAGACAAATAATCAATAACACAGCGGCAGGATTTGCTCCTACATCTCATACAATAATCTATAAAATATGGTCGATTTCAGGTAACCTCTAATACAATTATCAATAAACAGTTGGCGTTTTAAGTTACATCTAACAAAGTTATCTGGAAAAAATGACCGATTTAAGGTAACATCTAATACAATTATCAATAAACAGTGGGCGTTTTAAGTTACATCTAACAAAGTTATCTGGAAAAAATGACCGATTTTAGGTAACATCTAATACAATTATCACAATAGTGATAAAATTTACTGTATCATGTAGAAAAATGATCAATAAGACAGCGGCAGCTTTTGCTCCTACATATACAATAATCTATAAAATATGGTTGATTTCAGGTAACATCTAATATAATTATCTATAAGAAAAGGATGAATCTTGTAAAGTGGTATATAATTTATCAATAAAGAAAGTGACCGATTGAATATTTCATCTGATACAATTATCTATAAAAAATGGTTGATGAAAGTAAACAACTTATACAATATCTTAAAAAAATGGCTGAATCTTGTAAAATGTTATACAATTATCAATACAGAAAGTGGCCAATTTTAGTTTAAATTAAATAAAGTTATCTGGAAAAAATGACCGATTAAAGGTAACATCTAAAACTATTATCACAATAGTGCTCAAATTTACTGTTAACATGTAGAAAAATGATCAATAATGCAGCGGCAGGTTTTGCTCCTACATCTCATACAATAATCTATAAAATATGGTCGTTTTCAGGTCTAATATAATTATCTATAAAAAAAGATGAATCTTTTAAAGTGGTATATAATTAACAATAATGTAAGTGACCGATTGAATATTTTATCTGATACAATTATCTATAAAAAATGGTTGATGAAAGTAAACAACTTATACATTATCTTAAAAAAATGACTGAATCTTATAAAAAAATAGAAAAGTGGTCAATTTGAGTTTAGGTTTAATAAAGTTATCTGGAAAAAATGACTGATTTAAGGTAACATCTCAAACTATTGTTAAAAATTGGTAAAATTTACTGTAAAATGTAGTAAAATTATCAATAAAGCAGTGACAGGTTTTGCTGTTACATCTAATACAATAACATATAAAATATGGTCGATTTCAGATTTTATCTAATTCGTTATCTATAAAAAGTGGTTGAAACTTGTTAAATATTATTCAATTATCAATTAAAGAATGTGTCCGATTTAAGGATACACATTATAAAATTATCTGATAAAAATGGCCAATTTAAGTAAATATCTAATACATTATCTTAAAGAGTGGTTGAATCTTGTAAAATGTAATACAATTATCAATAAAGAAAATGGCCGATTTCAGATTACTTCTAATAAAGTTATCTGGAAAATATGACCGATTTAAGGTTACATCTAATACAATAATCACAAAAGTGCTAAAATTTACTGTAACATGTAGACAAATGATCAATAACGCAGCGGCAGGTTTTCCTCCTACATCTCATACAATAATCTATAAAATATGGTCGATTTCAGGTTACATCTAATATAATTATCTATCAAAAAGGATGAATTTTGTAAAGTGGTATATAATTATCAATAAAGAAAGTGACCGATTGAATATTTCATCTGATACAATTATCTATAAAAAATGGTTGATGAAAGTAAACAACTTACTGTGGATTCATTATTATTCGTTAGGTACCAATTTTCGTGGATTTCGTGGGTACAGGTAAACCACAAATTTAAATGTTCAACTAATCACAAATTTTCTATAAGATTGTATGCAGACTTTGGCAAAACCACGAAATCAAGTGTCCACGAAAATGCAAGTTTTCCTCAATCCACGAAAATTGGTACCCACGAAAATAAATGAATCCACAGTATACATTATCTTAAAAAAATGGCTGAATCTTGTAAAAAATAGGAAAGTGACCAATTTGAGTTAGATTTACTAAAGGATTTAAGAAAGTTATCTGGAAAAAATGACTGATTTATGGTAACATCTAACACTATTGTTAAAAAGTGGTAAAATTTACTGTAAAATGTAGTAAAATTATCAATAAAGCAGTGGCAGGTTTTGCTGTTACATCTAATACAATTATATATAAAATATGGTCGATTTCAGATTTTATCTAATTCATTATCTATAAAAAGTGGTTGAATCTTGTAAAATGTTATACACTTATCAATAGAGAAAGTGGCCAATTTTAGTTTAAATTTAATAAAGTTGTTTGGAAAAAATGACCGATTAAAGGTAACATCTAAAACTATTATCACAATAGTGCTCAAATTTACTGTTAACAAGTAGAAAAATGATCAATAATGCAGCGGCAGGTTTTGCTCCTACATCTCATACAATAATCTATAAAATATGGTCGATTTCAGGTTACATCTAATATAATTATCTTATCTATAAAAAATGGTTGATGAAAGTAAACAACTTATACATTATCTTAAAAAAATGACTGAATCTTATAAAAAAATAGGAAAGTGGTCAATTTGAGTTTAGGTTTAATAAAGTTATCTGGAAAAAAATGACTGATTTAAGGTAACATCTCAAACTATTGTTAAAAATTGGTAAAATTTACTGTAAAATGTAGTAAAATTATCAATAAAGCAGTGGCAGGTTTTGCTGTTACATCTAATACAATAACATATAAAATATGGTCGATTTCAGATTTTATCTAATTCATTATCTATAAAAAGTGGTTGAAACTTGTTAAATATTATTCAATTATCAATTAAAGAATGTGTCCGATTTAAGGATACACATTATAAAATTATCTGATAAAAATGGCCCAATTTAAGGAAATATATAATACATTATCTTAAAGAGTGGTTGAATCTTGTAAAATGTAATACAATTATCAATAAAGAAAATGGCCGATTTCAGATTACTTCTAATAAAGTTATCTGGAAAATATGACCGATTTTAAGGTTACATCTAATACAATTATCACAAAAGTGCTAAAATTTACTGTAACATGTAGACAAATGATCAATAACGCAGCGGCAGGTTTTCCTCCTACATCTCATACAATAATCTATAAAATATGGTCGATTTCAGGTTACATCTAATATAATTATCTATCAAAAAGGATGAATTTTGTAAAGTGGTATATAATTATCAATAAAGAAAGTGACCGATTGAATATTTCATCTGATACAATTATCTATAAAAAATGGTTTGATGAAAGTAAACAACTTACTGTGGATTCATTATTATTCGTTAGGTACCAATTTTCGTGGATTTCGTGGGTACAGGTAAACCACAAATTTAAATGTTCAACTAATCACAAATTTTCTATAAGATTGTATGCAGACTTTGGCAAAACCACGAAATCAAGTGTCCACGAAAATGCAAGTTTTCCTCAATCCACGAAAATTGGTACCCACGAAAATAAATGAATCCACAGTATACATTATCTTAAAAAAATGGCTGAATCTTGTAAAAAAAAGGAAAGTGACCAATTTGAGTTAGATTTACTAAAGGATTTAAGAAAGTTATCTGGAAAAAATGACTGATTTATGGTAACATCTAACACTATTGTTAAAAAGTGGTAAAATTTACTGTAAAATGTAGTAAAATTATCAATAAAGCAGTGGCAGGTTTTGCTGTTACATCTAATACAATTATATATAAAATATGGTCGATTTCAGATTTTATCTAATTCATTATCTATAAAAAGTGGTTGAATCTTGTAAAATGTTATACACTTATCAATAGAGAAAGTGGCCAATTTTAGTTTAAATTTAATAAAGTTGTTTGGAAAAAATGACCGATTAAAGGTAACATCTAAAACTATTATCACAATAGTGCTCAAATTTACTGTTAACAAGTAGAAAAATGATCAATAATGCAGCGGCAGGTTTTGCTCCTACATCTCATACAATAATCTATAAAATATGGTCGATTTCAGGTTACATCTAATATAATTATCTATAAAAAATGGTTGATGAAAGTAAACAACTTATACATTATCTTAAAAAAATGACTGAATCTTATAAAAAAATAGGAAAGTGGTCAATTTGAGTTTAGGTTTAATAAAGTTATCTGGAAAAAATGACTGATTTAAGGTAACATCTCAAACTATTGTTAAAAATTGGTAAAATTTACTGTAAAATGTAGTAAAATTATCAATAAAGCAGTGGCAGGTTTTGCTTGTTACATCTAATACAATAACATATAAAATATGGTCGATTTCAGATTTTATCTAATTCATTATCTATAAAAAGTGGTTGAAACTTGTTAAATATTATTCAATTATCAATTAAAGAATGTGTCCGATTTAAGGATACACATTATAAAATTATCTGATAAAAATGGCCAATTTAAGGAAATATATAATACATTATCTTAAAGAGTGGTTGAATCTTGTAAAATGTAATACAATTATCAATAAAGAAAATGGCCGATTTCAGATTACTTCTAATAAAGTTATCTGGAAAATATGACCGATTTAAGGTTACATCTAATACAATTATCACAAAAGTGCTAAAATTTACTGTAACATGTAGACAAATGATCAATAACGCAGCGGCAGGTTTTCCTCCTACATCTCATACAATAATCTATAAAATATGGTCGATTTCAGGTTACATCTAATATAATTATCTATCAAAAAGGATGAATTTTGTAAAGTGGTATATAATTATCAATAAAGAAAGTGACCGATTGAATATTTCATCTGATACAATTATCTATAAAAAATGGTTGATGAAAGTAAACAACTTACTGTGGATTCATTATTATTCGTTAGGTACCAATTTTCGTGGATTTCGTGGGTACAGGTAAACCACAAATTTAAATGTTCAACTAATCACAAATTTTCTATAAGATTGTATGCAGACTTTGGCAAAACCACGAAATCAAGTGTCCACGAAAATGCAAGTTTTCCTCAATCCACGAAAATTGGTACCCACGAAAATAAATGAATCCACAGTATACATTATCTTAAAAAAATGGCTGAATCTTGTAAAAAATAGGAAAGTGACCAATTTGAGTTTAGATTTACTAAAGGATTTAAGAAAGTTATCTGGAAAAAATGACTGATTTATGGTAACATCTAACACTATTGTTAAAAAGTGGTAAAATTTACTGTAAAATGTAGTAAAATTATCAATAAAGCAGTGGCAGGTTTTGCTGTTACATCTAAGTACAGATTATATATAAAATATGGTCGATTTCAGATTTTATCTAATTCATTATCTATAAAAAGTGGTTGAATCTTGTAAAATGTTATACACTTATCAATAGAGAAAGTGGCCCAATTTTAGTTTAAATTTAATAAAGTTGTTTGGAAAAAATGACCGATTAAAGGTAACATCTAAAACTATTATCACAATAGTGCTCAAATTTTACTGTTAACAAGTAGAAAAATGATCAATAATGCAGTGGCAGGTTTTGCTCCTACATCTCATACAATAATCTATAAAATATGGTCGATTTCAGGTTACATCTAATATAATTATCTATAAAAAATGGTTGATGAAAGTAAACAACTTATACATTATCTTAAAAAAAATGAGCTGAATCTTATAAAAAAATAGGAAAGTGGTCAATTTGAGTTTAGGTTTAATAAAGTTATCTGGGAAAAAATGACTGATTTAAGGTAACATCTCAAACTATTGTTAAAAATTGGTAAAATTTACTGTAAAAGTAGTAAAATTATCAATAAAGCAGTGGCAGGTTTTGCTGTTACATCTAATACAATAACATATAAAATATGGTCGATTTCAGATTTTATCTAATTCATATCTATAAAAAGTGGTTGAATCTTGTAAAATGTTATACAATTATCAATAGAGAAAGTGGTTAATTTTAGTTTAAATTTAATAAAGTTGTTTGGAAAAATGACCGATTAAAGGTAACATCTAAACTATTATCACAATAGTGCTCAAATTTACTGTTAACAAGTAGAAAAATGATCAATAATGCAGCGGCAGGTTTTGCTTCTACATCTCATACAATAATCTATAAAATATGGTCGATTTCAGGGTTACATCTAATATAATTATCTATAAAAAATGGTTGATGAAAGTAAACAACTTATACAATATCTTAAAAAATGGCTGAATCTTGTAAAATGTTATACAATTATCAATAGAGAAAGTGGCCAATTTTAGTTTAAATTTAATAAAGTTGTTTGGAAAAAATGACTGATTTAAGGTAACATCTCAAACTATTGTTAAAAATTGGTAAAATTTACTGTAAAATGTAGTAAAATTATCAATAAAGTAGTGTCAGGTTTTGCTGTTACATCTAATACAATAACATATAAAATATGGTCGATTTCAGATTTTATCTAATTCATTATCTATAAAAAGTGGTTGAAACTTGTTAAATATTATTCAATTATCAATTAAAGAATGTGTCCGATTTAAGGGATACACATTGATAAAATTATCTGATAAAAATGGCCAATTTAAGGAAATATCTAATACATTATCTTAAAGAGTGGTTGAATCTTGTAAAATGTAATACAATTATCAATAAAGAAAATGGCCGATTTCAGATTACATCTAATAAAGTTATCTGGAAAATATGACCGATTTAAGGTTACATCGAATACAATTATCACAAAAGTTCTAAAATGTACTGTAATATGTAGACAAATAATCAATAACACAGCGGCAGGATTTGCTCCTACATCTCATACAATAATCTATAAAATATGGTCGATTTCAGGTAACCTCTAATACAATTATCAATAAACAGTTGGCGTTTTAAGTTACATCTAACAAAGTTATCTGGAAAAAATGACCGATTTAAGGTAACATCTAATACAATTATCAATAAACAGTGGGCGTTTTAAGTTACATCTAACAAAGTTATCTGGAAAAAAATGA